>NW_010536964.1:0-71529 GCF_000687285.1 Phaethon lepturus | reverse complement strand
CACTCTTTCAGAGACAAAATGCAGTATTGAGAGATATGTTATTATTACCAGTAACAACACACAAGAACACTATCAAGAATTATAGACAGAGAGACAGGCAGAGGTGTAAATAACACAAGATAAGTATTTATTCAGACAGTTAAATTTACACAACTTATGCTTCTCCAATGCATACATATATTGGACCAACGTCTGCTCTCAGCACTGGTGATTTAAATTAGGAATGATTTCATTCAACCAAGTGGGATCATATCAGATTTACATCAGTGTAACAATGCGCAGTTTGGCTCATCGTGTTCAAAATAATAGCTGGGTCCTTCGAAGAAATAAAAACAAGTTTTCAGTTCCAGAAAAGGAGAGCAGATCAGAAGAGCATCACACTTTTTTCAAGCACTGCAAGGACCAATCCTGACAGCAATCCCAGTGATGCAGTAGTCTCATTTCAATACCTTCCCCTCACCCTTCTCCAAATTACACTGACACTTGAATATTCTCCTTCTGGACAAATCACAAATGAGCCCCAGAGGAAGAATTTCTAGTGTTTCATCTCTCTCACCAAGATAAGTAGAAGTGTGAGAAAACTGGGAAAGGTATCATAAATGCCAAAAGCAACTAAGCATCAAAGCTGACAAGGGACAGAGTGGTCTACTATATAATGAACAGGTAGACCATTACAGGTCAGCTCACACATAAGAACTTATATTTATGAGCACATATGGCAGATTTATAATGGCATATTGGAAACCTAGGAAATACGCATCTTGCTTCTGTTATAAGAAAACCTGTTCCCATTCCAACAGCTTCAGCAGGCTGTGGATCAGGATCCTTTATAAGTAAAGGGCACAGGAGTGTTGCATCCCCATATAGCCTTCACAAAACAATATCCTCTCTTCTCAGAGAACACTCTCAAAAATAACCTAGGAAATGATGCCTTAGCTGGGTAAGCTGAAGCATCCGGACTGCGACAGCATGTGCTTCACAATGTTTCTGTTTCAAATGCAATGTGGTCCTTACAAAGCCTTAGCTGTATTCCTAGCATCTGCAGATTACCTGCTGGGAATATTGAGTAAAACCCAATTTGGATTTCGCTGCAACGGTGTTGTGTAACATAGTACAGAGACACATGTTAAAAGCAAGCTTTTATGGAGAATATTAACTGGTTTAATTCCTGCTCTCCCGAGATCTTATTTTTCTGTGTATATGCCCATGTACCGACAGAGAATTCTGCCTCATGGCACAAACTGGTCAACCGAGCTCCATTAACGCAAAAAAACATGCCCAACTCGGCTGATCACCCTCTTTCCATGGGTGTCTCTGGCCCACAACCACTGTGCAAGCCTAAGGAACAGTTTGCTTACTGGACATTGAGTGCTGGCAGCTGACAGAGCTGCTGACATCATTGCAAGTCAATCTTCAGTCGGTCTCACATTTCCATCAGTTTAAGACTAAAGACTTCCACTCCAGCATACAAAGCCGTGTACAGAGCCGCAGCTCAAGAGCAAACACTGATAACATTGCCACAACACAGTTTTTTAGAGATAATACACTGCATACACTGGAAAAATAGCTATCATGCCATAGATACAGTTCCCTCAAATTAGAAATATATTTAGGATGAATACATTAGAGTAATTTGCAAACATGCCATGAGTTGAGCTTTGAGCACTGTCATTCCTACAGAAAACACCAGTCACATCTAAAAGTACAGCTGGGCATGGTGCAGAGAGCCAGAATGATCTACCTGGGCTACTGCTCCACAGCACGAGCAGGGTGGACCAAGTCAGGTGTGACATGTGCCCACATTTGGATGAAGCCAAAACAAATGAAGAATTTGCAAAGAGGTTGTGCATGTAGATTTAGCACCTATAGAAATAACTGGAGCACCCCGGCCACATCGTGGTGTATCCATTGCCGAAAGTATACTACCACCAAACTTAAGAGCTCTTAAATTTAAGAAGAGATTGAGACAGGTTTGAAACATACAGTCCATGAAATAATATATTAGTCATACATATAAGACAACTCTTTGCTTTACATGGGGTAAATGTGGGTCTTTATACACAAAAACATTATTCTGAAAGACAACAAGCTAAATTTTCAGTACATTCCTCAAGTACTCTTATGGTCAGGAATTCCATGGCCTTAATTGCCTAATAATTAAACTTAATAATTCTAACAAAAAGAAGGAAAAAACCAACCACATAATCAAGCCCAGTCTATTAGCATGAAAAATCTGATCAGAAGAGTTTGCAAAAACTCACGTAAAGTGATATTAATGACCAGCTGATTAATTCTGGTGGCCCTTTTTACAGTCTGCAAATGTTTCACGCAATTGTGATTGTATAAAACAGAACTGTGAAAGCCCAAATTCAAGGCAGCCCCAAAATTGTCTTATTTCCTTTCTCAAGGACAAAACTCTTTAGCTCTTCATTGCTTTCTTTCATTTCTTGTTCATAGATCTACCAAACTAAAGGCAGTGACTCTACCAGGAGCAAGTGGCACTGGACTCAGGGGAGGAAGAGAGTAACTGGAGGCACATTTGCTATTCTTACTTTCAGCAACACAGGAAAAAGCATCACTACTGCTATTTACCACCAAACCCACCAAATACTCAGCAAACAAGTGAACAACAAGCCCGAGAACAAGTCTAGGAGAGAACTACACCTCAAGGACACACGCCATGTGTCCAGTGTAAGCCAGGAGGAATTTCATACAGATATACAACTCTCATTGAATGCTAAAACAGGATTATTCAAGTTGGAATCGAGCTCTTCAAACACATTTAAATTCAGCCCTCAAGACCCTTTCAAACCCACTGATATCAATAGGGTATATGAAAGTATAATGCATATATTAGCAATTTGAAAGACTTTTTGGAAACAGAGGAAAACTCTATCATAGTTATAATCTGCCTCTCTCTCTCTCTGAAATTAGCTAAAACAGCTGCCCAAATGACTATCAGCCAATTCAGAAAGTGTTCAGCTGTTCCTCCAAAGTAGGGACTATGGCCTGGGGTTGGACAGAAACAAGCTGGGGTCAAGCAGAGGATGTGCCAAGCATTTCTGTGTACTGCGGTTAACCAAACAGCACACAGTATATTTACAGCTTAGTTTAGACCACAGGCTCCGAAGCACGGATGTGGACGCTAGGAAGGCAGAACCAGGAGAGAGGCAGCTCCCTGCTGCAGTTGTCTTCATGGAATTTGATATTCAGGTAGAAATCGCCTGTGTAGAGAAAGAGGAGCGCTCCAAAGTACACAGAGTCTTTGCTTGGCTTCACCTGGAAAAGAGAATGTGAAAATCAGTATAATTAAACGAGCAGCAAAACAAAATAATTGGACTTTGCAATTCAGTAGCTCCTTGAAATGATCTCAGAGTGCTCTAGATTCACATCTTAATATTGCCTTCACACAAAAAGGAGTGAAGATCTTGTCTATGTTCTAGCAATGGTAAAACTGGAGCACTGAAAATTAAACCCTGTATTATTCTCTCATGCAGCAAAGCTGTGGAACAGCTCAAACCAGAATACAGCTTTTCAGGAGTCACTGATTCCAGAACAGAGTTGGTTTAAGGCAGAAATCCCCCAAAGTGTCCTGAATATCCAGGAACATCTTTCCTCAGACTGCATTTATCAACACCTGTATTAAAGGTCTAAATCATGTCTCTGAAGTCATGTTAAACACATGGTTAAGCACCATTTAACAACTTAGCCATAACTAAATTCATCCCCACTTATTACTTAGACACAATTTGACTTCAAATTCTAATCAGGAATCTTTAATATTGACTATCATTGAAATAATTAAGTTCAGGAAGAAACATCCCACAAAAAGTAGCCACCCTGATTTAACTTGTCCAAAATACAGAGTTCACACTGTTTCTACATTTATGACAAAACCATTCATGATCCATATCTTTATAACAAATAATAGATCTGAGTCCATCATTTCAGCAAGTAATTTCTCACTTTAACAATCCCACAACTGTTCCGCATATGATAATGTTTGAATTAATATCAGCTTCCACATGATGTTAAATCCAGTTTCAGGGTCCCTAGAATTGGGTTAAAGTTGCTGCAGATGCAAAACATGGAATCAGCACAAAGCCATTCAATTGGATGGAACTTGTTCAAAAAATTGTGAAAAGGCAACTTCATCCTAGAAGAAAGGACACAATAAAGGGCACGTGATGCTCCCCAGTACTGGTCTTCCCTCAACCAAGACCGTCTTACCAGTTCCCTTCAGCTCTCTGGACCCTGAAACTATCAACTCAAGATATACTCATGGGGTCATCCCTACTTTTATGGGTAGGCCTGTGCCCATCTATTTTCTTTTTTACTTGAGTAGTCATTGGTGATGGGCCTTTCTTTGGTCATCTCCAAACACCTCAGTGTCCATCACGTTACAGTGTCCAGCATTGATTACAAACGACAGTATGACACACCACTGTCTCAGCCAAGCTCAGACCCAAGCACAACCAACAGCAGAAACTCTGGTGTTGGATCCAGAAGCACTGAGCTGTCCAGATGTGCTGGACTTGATTGGATTTAGGGGGAGAAAACCTTTGCAAGGGACATCAGTGGGAACCAATGGGACATTACCACCTGGAACAGTGAAGGGATTGAGCTAAGGTTCCGAGACAGATTATCAGGATTCTTGCCCGCTACAAAAAATTTGGTCATAAGGTAACATGGGACATCAACAACTAGGTATTGACTGGGAGAATGGCTATGGACACCCCTTGCTGAAGGGCACTTCGCCATTGCGTAGGAGGACCAGAACAAGGATGACGTCTAGGGCATGGCAGGGAAAGGCGGGAGAGAAACCTCTAGAAAAGGTTTCCAGGAGTGTGGGGCACCTCAAGAATATGCCAGAGAGCTGAAAACTGCCTGCCACCACCTCCAGTGAAGAAGTCTCTCTGTAGTTGTCAGATGTGAGGGGAATGAGCTGTTTGTTTCTGTTTTCTCCCATTCTGTGTTCTTTTGGACCTTCATTGCTGGGTCCTTTAGCCAACAGACAGGCACCCCGTATGGTTCCTGGGGTATCAGGGTTCTTTGCTGAACCTGCCGAAATTGCTGCTCCTGCACAGGGGCCGGGCTGCTCACAAGCAGCAGTAGCAGCAGCAGAGCTGGCAGAGCCCAGGCTCCCTTTGGCTTCGGTGCTGAGCACTTTTGCTGACCTACAGCAAACTTTGATCAGCATCGTACCATCCACGTGAGTGATCAGAGCAGCCACAGCTGTTCTCCTGACCCCCGTCCTTGGCATCTCCCTTCCTCGATGGGTACAATTTCTTGCCCTCTGGGAGTGCGTCTGGACAGGCACAACAACATCAGGCAGTCTCCCCTCTTGCTTCCCTCCCCTCCTCGCAGGGCTGCCTGCTTTATTTCCACTTCACTGGAACTGACACGTACTTGCATCCACTAATGCCAGCAATGGGTGGAGACGAACGGCGAATGAAGCCTCCTCAGGACCTACACCATTTTCAAGCTCCCAGTCCATTTTTCCTAATCTAGTTCCACCATGAAGAAATATCCGTAACAGCACTGATCAGAGCCTTTGACAAGCAGGAAGATGGCTTCAGGCACATCAGCATCAACGCAGTCTTTTCACTCATTTGAAGTTCTTGCCTACATGGTTCATTCCTCCTGCCTTTACAGCATGAGTCTCTGCACCAGTCATCAGTTTCTCCATCATAAGTGAGAAGAGCCAGCGAGGCAGGTAGTGGTATGTGTCCTCTTCTGCCCGCAGCCCATCTCCTTGTGTGCAGTATGCACAGACCAGATGACAACATTCATGGTTTGGGGTCTATCCATGTCTGTATGGCCACTTGTACAACCACTGCTCTAATCAACACTTGTGGTTTGGGGAGGAAACAGGGAAGCAAAAGTAGCTTGAAACCTTTGCACTGTTGAGACGCAAGTGGCTCTGCAGAAGTTACAAGAAGTTTCTTCCTAAATAGTAACTGACTTTGGAAAGTAAGGCTGCCTCTCTAGTGGGGCTGCTTACAAACATTCCCAGAAGACCACAAATACGTCAGCGGCAGGCAAGCCAGTAGAGGGCTAGATCCAACCCAACTGGTATACTGGGCACAGGACTAATTTTAAGGTTAAACCATCTACATTTAGGTGTTTCTTTGCACACTAGGTATCCAAGCTCCTACTACAGTAAGAAGACATCTACTCAATACAGCCAGTGGAGCAAACACACATTGGTCTACCTGGCCAGCCTATAGAGTCGGGATACAATTGCAATACAAAACATAGGCACCTCGTGACATTTAGGATGACCTAAGGCACTGAGACATCTGCATAGGGCTGGCAAGATTTACAGGATGATTTACGGGATTTCTGGCAGTAGGTAGAGGCCAGGTGGGATACCCACAGCACCTAAATGATGGTAGACACCTACTTTTGGGCAAGTGAATCTCACCCAGGGTGTCTATGTTAGTGTAAGCCAGGTTCTACTGGCTGCAGACTACATCTCCATTGACTAATGGGAGCTGAGCTGGCCAACATCCATAGTAACACCTACTCATTCAGATGTCTCAGTCTGGAACTGAATCCACACAAACGTCTGTAAAGTGGATGTCCATATCTGAGCCAGCTTTTCAACACAAGGATTCATCTGATCAAATGTAGAATGAGGTAAAATATCCTCTAAACTGCATTAATCCTAATGACTCGCTCTCCCGCTGCCTGTGAAGGGAGCTCAGGGTGACTTGTTCAGATGTGTACACAAGTCAGACATTTCCCACCGAAGCTGACAATACACACCATCCCACTGACGCAATGCATGATCCAGCTGACCTGTGGGAAACATGAAGATCACATACTCGTGCCTGACCCGGACCGAGTTTGTATCGTCATCGGGTCCAGCAGCACACAGGTCTGGTCTTGTCACTGCCTAGACACGTGCTTATATACTGTGCCGATCTGGGATGCTGTTGAATGCATGCTTGCTGAGTCGAGTCAGAGTTGAAACAGATTTTACTACAATTCCACCACACCGTGGAAACCAAAGACGGGAAGCTTCTACCCCAGAAAAAAACGGCTGAAGACTCAAGAAAAGAATGCCCACATTACTCCTCTGTTCCACTGAGATAGAAGAAAAATTAAGTTTCTAGCTCCATCCTAATCTTTCCCTGATTCAGGCTACCATGTGGGACTGTGATTGCTTAGAACTAATTACTACTTATTTATACTGCTGTATTACTTGGGGAGCTCAGTTGGAGATTGGGGCTAGTGCCAGCTACTGTTCGCTGCCCCAAAGAGTTTACAGTGCGAGTAAAATAGTGCCAAGAAAACTAATTTGTTCCAGATGGGCCACAGAGGACCTGCCAGAAGTGAGCAAATGTTCATCATAGCTTCTGAGCTGATTCAAAATGACCATCGACTAATGAATTTCTCCTCATCTCCCACTACAAATCGCTCGAGCTACTGCATGATAACACACGCAGGAAAAAAAACCTGCTTGAGAACAGTAATGGCAAAAGCAGCAACAACACAGAAAGATGAATTAATTGCTGGTAGTTACAGGAATCTCCACAGAAGATAATTATTTTTTTTTATTTGGTAAGAAGCAACTCTGATCAACTAATAAGTCAAAAACCCCCGTTGGTAGGAAGTAAGAATTTTTAATAATATGGCTAAAGCTAAACTTCAGGTTGTGAAGTGAGATAAAAAATAAATCAATGCAATGTATTTTAATGGGCAGGGGTCCACCACGTTATCTCATGTTTCAAAACCCCGCAATAAACAAAAACGTCTGCTATCTAAATGATAACTGATGAAGTCACTGTTAAATATGAACATAGAAAGGAAAGATTAACCAAATTAGAAGTTGGGCTTAAAAATAAAGATTGTACTTAATTTAAAATGCATGGAAATATCCTTTAAAATTTTCAGTAAAAGAATTTGCTTTTTGAAGTAGTATATCCCAGCAGAGACTTTGTGACACAAACCCAGACTGGTGCATTGAAGTAAGAGCACAAAAAGGTGAAAAGCACTCACTACATTACTTCCAAGATAAATCATCTAACTTGGACTTCAAGCCACAAGAAAGAGAAATGCAAAATCATATGACTTTTGCCCTTTAAACAATTTATATTCATACTGCGAAGCAGCATGCGCATGCTGAAAATTCCTGTATATGTGCCCTGTGTTCCAGATAGCAGCAGAAACTGATTTGAAACTTTTTAGCCTGGAAACAAAAATAATTATGATTTGCTGAGCATCAGGCTCAGTATGACATTAACATTTAGGGAAGCAGAGGGGGTTTGGGTTTTGCATTTTTTTCCCCAATGAAATCACATTCAGCTGAGCACCAATAATGTTGTAGTTTCTGTCATGACAACAGACCGAATTTTCAGGGCGAGAAGTATCTTCTCTTGCTGTAACACCTGATACTCCCACTTGTTCTTGACCATACGCTGCTGATATGCCAAACCATACGCAAGTTCTCCATCCTTCCTCCCACCCAGCTCGGCACCGCAATAAATCATGTCACCACCTCCTTGCCAGTGTCACTGTAAAGTCAGCCCAATTAGCTTAAACTGCTGACAAAGGTAGTTTTTGCTAAACTGGCCAACTTTGCACGAAAACAAACGCTCACACCGTCCTTCCCGCCGGGTCTGCTGGAGAAGAGGGGAGCATCTTCTGCAGAGCAGCAGAAACAAGCAGCTGGGAAACGGTAGCATCTCAAGCCCCCTCCATTAAACAAGCAGAATAATCATGTGCCCATGGCCTCAGTTTATAAAAATAATGGGCAGATGTGTAACAGCTTCAACAGAACCGCACTGAACTACGCCAGCAGGGAATCTGGTCCAGTGTCTCAGCTTTCATTTATAAAAAAGAGAAACTCTGAATGTCTTTCAGCTGACCCAACCATGAGCTTCTTCGGTCTCTTAACCAGCGTTTGTCTGAGTTTCTGCCAAACTCAGAGCATGAACACAATTCTGACTATGTTCGTTCTCCCCTGACGCATCAAATGCATAAACCAGGACTTTCTTCTTGTCCCCAAAACAGGTGCGGCTTTCTGAAATCTTTTTTTCCATTACTGAATTAGTTATTGCGGGGGATGAAAGGGCCTCTGACAGCATTAGATACACTGCTTGAAGAAAATTCTTCATGATCAGGGCTCTATGCCTCAAAGAAGTATGACTAAGCATTTTCTCCGGGAGCCTGTGTAGGACAAGTATCGATACTACATACCATGAAATATAACACTTTTTGTCTAAGAGTCGGCATCTTCTTCGTTTCACCTTTTTGGATGAAAAGGAGGACATAGAGTAGAAAACAACTCTATTTTTAACTTATTGGGGACTGTGTTTACAGAAGAAATGTCACAATACTGAACAACGGGGCAAAAGCGGGGACTGTAACATATGAGAAGGCTGCCTGGGCAGGCACGAGAGATGTGACCTCCTGATTTTCTTCCCCACAGGAGTCTCAATCAGAAGGTAAGAGTACATCACACTGACATCTCCCTTTTCCCTCATTAGCCTGGAGGGTCAGGCCCTTTGGCAGCTGGGCATCCAAACACTGCCACTCTGATTAAAAAATCCACATTGTCAGAAAGAGAGTCAAAGCAAGCCATCTCCTGATTATTTCTGGTGACATATTTGAATTATTCAGCCAAAAATACATTTAGCTTCCATTAAAATTCAAGTTGATGGTGTATTCCATGCTCATTAGCTCTTTGAAATATCTTCTTCCCGTGATGCGTAATTGAAAAATATGCATGGTGACTATCCCTGTGGTTAACCTTTAATTTCTTTCTTACTAAGGTTCACTTAAATATTCAGTTTTGACAGGTACATTTTATTAGCTATCTGAAGAGCTGACCTAAGCAAAGGTCCTAAGCACTATCCCAAACACTCATCCTCATCTTCATGTTTATTTTATAAGTTACCAGAGATACTGCTTATTCCACTTGGCAGCGTTGTCCATATATTTTTCATTCCTGTTTTTTTGCTGTTGCTGTTTTGTGGGGAAGGATGTGGGAGAGAGTAGTTTTATCTGTGAGGTATTTTCAGTCTCTTGCCTCAGAAGCAAAAAGCTCCCAGACTTGAATTTTCTAAAGAAGAATTTGAGAGAAAAATAAAAATCTCAACTGTTCTAAAAATGGGACACTTTCAGCATGTTTTCTATTTTTCTTTATGGTTTTATAAGAGTATGCTAAGTGACAGGGAAATAAACCAGCTCATCCTATTGGTCATTAATGTTTAGCATTTTCTTTTTGCAGAGTGTTGCCTTTCCTCAGGACCTGACTAACACCGATTTGCTGCGTTCCTTGGCTCAGCCCAGGGAATGTTTCTTATGGACTAAAGAGAAAAAGTTACTTAAAATCTATTACTGCAGGCTGCACTGGCTGGCTCAAGGGACTGGCAATATGGTATTAAACGATTTATCTAGGTTACTCATTCACATTTAGTCAGAACTGGAGTGACCAAAAGTTACTGTCTCTGATAGTTTACTAGTGGTTTACACAATAGGAAATTACAGTCTTAAACCATGCCAGAGAGATGATTCTATACCCCCACACCTAGCAGCACCTTTAGCAATGCCATAATTGTGGTGCTTTCCAAAAATTAATCTGCCTTAAAATGCACAACTGAATAATGAAGCCCTTTTCTGCAAATGCACATCTTCCAGAATCGCGATCCGTTTGATAGAAAGACTTACTGAATCAATGTAGAAGGTGTTGGATCCCACAAAGGTGATAACATCTTGCAGCTCATAGTTGTGCACCCCATTTTGGTAATCCTGGTAGGGCGTCACGGTGAGAGCGAAGGGTCCCACGCTGTGTTTGCTCCAGTTGGTCAGCTTCACCTCCAGTGGGATGGGGTCCCCCACTTTGCAGTCCACCACGATATCGCAGTCGCAAAGCTTGCCGTCAACAAGGATATCTGCAAATCAAGAAAACGATTCCACATTACGTTGGACTCCTGCTTTAGAAACTGTAACAGTACTGGTAGGAAACTTAACAAGAAAAAGTAACCTAAATGAAGCCCAGGGTTCACGACGGTTAACCTTAGGAAAGAAAACCCAACGCTGCAGTGTTGTGTGGGGTAGTGCTGCAGGGAAACTACTTGCAACAAGCAGTTTATGAAGGTCTGATATCTGTCCACAGCTGTTGAAAGAGCTATGGAAAAAAAAAATAATTATGATCTACACACAGGCATCCGAAGATACCTTTTTAACCTCCTCCCTTGCACGCCAAAGCCACAGACAACTTCTCATGCTTCTCCTGCAAACCAACAGCATCAGGCGAAGGGAAATACAAACAGGAATCACCAAGACAAACAGTAGCTAGATAGATCCAGGGCTGGATGCCCACGTGCAGGTGTTACAGCCAGAATAAATCCTGCTGTATGGAGGTGACCTTTTGCAGCAGGACAGACACTGCCAGAATTTGCAATGTAATACATATATTAAAGTCCAGATTATAAGGAAAAAGGGGATTTTACAATTATACAGCAGTACTACGAGCTTGTTCACTCTTTGTGCTTTAATTCATTCTGGGATCTCTATTTTTAACTTTCGACTTTTCTTTCCCTTACTGGGATAGCAGAAAATATAAAGCTTCTAAATTGGTTACTGCTGGGACAATGACAGCCGGAGTACTGTGTCCACTAACCTTGCCCGTTTGCTTATACAGAACCAAAATGTTTCATTACCAACGCACTATGAAACTGCTAGTCCAATTCCCTGCTCTGAGAGGGTCCCCAGTTGTGCAGCATTACTGTATTTTTCAGACGAGGGTTATCTCCGATGCACTATTAATACAGGAACATTTCTATTTCACTACGGTTTCACGTTCAGAGATAAGAGAAAGCCCTGGGCACATGTAAGAAAGCATCCTCTGTGTGAACACCTATCCCCACAATCTCATATGCCCACGAGGCATTTTGATCAACCCAGCTCCTCCTCAGTCGCTTGCCTCATGACATACGGCATATTATTCCTCTGCCAACAGCATCAGATTTACATCAGTAATATCCCTTCTTCAAGAAAAGACACTATTTTTATGCTTCAGGAGCTTTCACAGGAGAAAAAAAAAAAATTTACACCAAAGTGATTTTTTTTTAACTTATTTTTGTTTTGTTGTCTTAAATGAAAAACTACAAAATGATGCATGTTCTCATGACGCCCTTTAGCCTGGCAAATCGAACAGGCCTTAGCGCGGCAACTGGGGGGAAAAAAAATTAGTGCCAAAGAAGAAACAAGTTCAGAAAGGGATATTTATTCCAGAAGTCAGGTCAGCAGAGCTGAACTACCCCGATGAAAGGCCCTCTTGACCAAAGCTGCCCAAATGCACCAGCAAGTCCCAAATAGAAGAGGCTTGGCAGAGTGAGCACAAAGAAACCCTGCAGTGCTCAAGCTGCAGCTATCCAAAACCCACGCCGGTGTCCCAGCTGGAACAGTCCCCATGCCAAGCTTCCCTTTCCAAATGAGATGCCCAGTTTTTGACGACGAGAGCACTGGTGAGGCCACACCTAGAGTGCCGTGTCCAGTTCTGGGCTCCTCAGTACAAGAGAGGCACGGGCATACTGGAGAGCGTCCAACAAAGGGCCACGAAGAGGATTAAGGGACTGGGGATCCTCCGACGAGGACATGAGCGAGCCGGGACTGTTCAGCCTGGAGAAGGGAAGGCTCAGGGGCATCTTAACATAAATGCCCAAAGGGAGGGTGCAAAAAGGACGGAGCCAGACTCTTTCCAGTGGCACCCAGTGACAGGACCAGAGGCAATGGGCACAGACTGAAACAGAGCTGAACTACCCCGATGAAAGGCCCTCTTGACCAAAGCTGCCCAAATGCACCAGCAAGTCCCAAATAGAAGAGGCTTGGCAGAGTGAGCACAAAGAAACCCTGCAGTGCTCAAGCTGCAGCTATCCAAAACCCACGCCGGTGTCCCAGCTGGAACAGTCCCCATGCCAAGCTTCCCTTTCCAAATGAGATGCCCAGTTTTTGACGACGAGAGCACTGGTGAGGCCACACCTAGAGTGCCGTGTCCAGTTCTGGGCTCCTCAGTACAAGAGAGGCACGGGCATACTGGAGAGCGTCCAACAAAGGGCCACGAAGAGGATTAAGGGACTGGGGATCCTCCGACGAGGACATGAGCGAGCCGGGACTGTTCAGCCTGGAGAAGGGAAGGCTCAGGGGCATCTTAACATAAATGCCCAAAGGGAGGGTGCAAAAAGGACGGAGCCAGACTCTTTCCAGTGGCACCCAGTGACAGGACCAGAGGCAATGGGCACAGACTGAAACACAGGAGGTTCCCTCTGAACATGAGGAAACATTTCTTTACTGTGAGCGTGACCGAGCACTGACACGGGCTCCCTGGGAGGTTGTGGGGTCTCCATCCTTGGAGACCTTCAAAAGACATTTGGACACGGTCCTGGGCAACTGGCTCTAGGTGTCCCTGCTTGAGCAGGGGGTTGGACTAGATGATCTCCAGAGGTGCCTTCCAACCACAACCGTTCTGTGATTCAGTGAAAGGAAGTTATAATCACCACTGCATTTTAGGAAAGGGCTGGAAAACCTGTTTGGCATTGGATTTCTTTTGCAATAGCACACTTTAACATTACGGGCTCTCCTGCCCAATGTGATCAAATTGCTTCTTGCAGGATTGCCCTAAGATCATGGAGGTGAAGTAGTGGTTATAACGGTATCCCATTATCTGGGATTAACTTACTTGAATTTTTCAAAACACAGAAGTGTGGGTGTGTTTATAAACTTTATGCTTCCCACCCTCCTGCCACAGAAGTGAAGTCCAGTTGCTTTTTTCAAACGAAATGCATTTATATCAATTCATGACTTTATATCAGTTTATGTTTTCAGGCTTCTCTCTGCAAGGTAAGTGCTTTCATTTAAAAAAGATATATATCTTTTTTTTCTGATTCCTCCAGCCAGCGGGTCGTACAGCTGTGGGAACAGTTAGCTCCCCAGACCAGCATGAACCTTCAGAAATACTCAGTAAGCTAAGTGGATGAATCTTTATTTTCAAGCGGCTCATCAAATTGCCTTTTAGCTTTAATATTTGATGTTCTGCTGTAGGAATTGTAAATGAACCCTTTGCCCTCTGTCTCCACCTTTGTATCTAATAATAGCTCAGAGCGTCGCTTCCCAATATCTTCATGTGAAAATAGAAAATCCAAACAAAAGGGAAGCAATTAAGTTTGGCTCAACCAGATTAATTTTCTTTCGTATTCCTACAAAAAATTCAATTCATTTAAGATTGAGTTAAGACCATGTGTGAGCACACGTGCTTGTGTACATATTGAGATATTATTTCCTTCCCTCCCAGCACATCCTTCCCTCTTGCAGTACTGAAGCCAAGGATCTCAATGAGATGTCAGATGAGAAAACACACATGGCTGGCGTGCAAAATACTATGGAAAGGAGTGTTTAAAAACAGTCCCCTTTCATCAGAGAGAACAGCTTGGTTTGACAGGCAGTTTTACTCCCTTCCTGACACAGAAAACATCTCATGGACCATACGGATTTGCTTTAATATTTTCATCCATGAACAGAGGAAAAGCCATGTGTACAGGGTCCCATTTCTGCAGATTCAGCTCACTCACACAGATGGCATATAAAAGCTGAGACTGCTCACACCACTGCTGTGAGAGTGAATCATTGTTGGCTCCAGTATACAGGAGTTCTGAATCAGAAGACACAGTCGCTAGCACAGAAAACAGTGGCGGCCGTATCTCCACCTTCCAAAGATTCAGATACAAGATAAACAGTATTTCAGAAAATTAGAAGGAACAAGTTTAATGCAAACAGCGTGTATAAATTACATTAAAAAGGTGGAAGCATAAACTCCGGCTGTCAGGACAAAAAAAGCACAAAGCAATCTCCTTCTAATTAAGAGTTAAATCCCTTTTAAGTACTTTAATAACCCAATAGAATGCTGCTTCCCCCCACCCCCTTTCCCGCTCATTTACCTACACATCCACTGTGTTGGCACCCTTGGGTCCCAGCATTACTCTGCAATGGTTGAGAGCCACGAAAAAACGAAAGACACAGTCTCTGCCACACACCCGTGAACAGGCACGGGACGCTCTGAGGAAGTGCAGCATATTTTGTTTCTAGAATCTTCTCTAAGTGGTTATCGCACCAATGGAGAAAATGTCTGACACGTTTTGGAAGGCAGAGGATGAGGATGATACAAGCCACTGAGCATCATAGAATCATAGATTCATTTAGGTTGGAAAAGACACTTAAGATCGTTGAAAGAAGGGGAGAGAAGGGTGATTGGGAAGCCTTGCTTTTTCACAGATGGCCTTAGCCAAGCCTTTTAAGGTCTCAATGAATTCACCCTTTAGCTCGAAAAAATATTTCATGGCCAGTTGATAGGCGATGCTTATTGACACCACCATGCTGGGAGACCATTATATGAAAATAATACATCAGATTTCATACAGCGTTTGTCTCTGAGCACCTCAAAACTCAAGAAAAGGGAATGAATGTTACTAATGGGAAGACAATCACTATTCCACAAGAAAAACATCATTTACCATCACCTGCCAGGTGCACTTCTGTCTACATCACCCAAAGGAGCAGCTTGGAAACGAATACCAAACATTATTAACATTTTGTGTTGTTTACTCTGCTCACGTTAATGCATAGTAAGTTGTTCTTGCTACTTTGTCAAGTTTTCGTGTGAGCACTCGCAACCCACTGGCCCACCTGTACGTCAAGAGTCCTGAGTCATGGCTAATTGCATTTCCTCACCCAACTCCCTACTTGCCACTGTGAAAGTTTAATTTTGGAAAGCTGCATACAAATACATGTCTAATCTCAGTGGGAACGCACATTCCAGCAATGTTTACTCTCCTCGCTTAAGTTTGGGTCGATTTTAAAAAACAGGCTGCAGAGGAAGGCAGGGTGTTTGTGCTCATCTTTACAGCGGCGGGGGAGATATTTCCATTGGATATTTGCTTTTAAATTTGATGTTGAATCCCAAATTGAAGCAGATGCATTGGTCTCTGCCATTCACTGCAGCTGGGAACCTGGCTCAGGACGTCAAGCAAGCACCTCACAGAGGCATGGCTTTGCACAAACAAGATAACAAGACTTAAGGCGAGGTGCCCAAATGAGTAAATGCATCTCACATAAGAGGTAAAAGAGATCTTCAAGCCCGACAAAGCAAGACTTGCTCAGCTGTAGTGTGATAGTTAGGGGAATTTTAGTCAATCAACCACTTTTTATGCTGTTAGAACTGTTCCAAAATACTAGTTTTACTCATCTCAGTCTGTGAACCAGGAGAGACAGCCATGGTCTGAGGAGGGAAGAGGAGTAGCAACAACGCTGACAACTCTAGATAACGTTCATCGGGTACTTCGATGGAGGAAAGCCAAAGACCAAGAGCCCAAGCCAAAGCCGCTGCAGTGACAGTCTCGCAGAATGATTCAGTTTTTGTGTGTTCACCAAATCTAAAGTGCTGACTAAAATGTCTGCCTAGGCCAGCTTTTCTTCTAATTGCCCTAAAAGAGCCATGAAACGGCCAGCCATCCTGCCTGGAACAACTGGTTTTTTCTTTCCTGCCCTCTTCTGCAAGAATGTTTGTTCAGGACTTGGCAAGGAAGTTAACAATGCAAAGAGAATTTTTTTTTTTTTTAATCATTCATTTAAAAATAGGTTGAACAATGTTGTCTGTCTCTGATCTTACATATTATACAGATGGAAGAAAGATCAGAACGGAGATAAAAAACCCCTGTGCTGCAGGCAAAGTCTGTGTACACAGCAAGCTGATCCTGCCTGTCTCCAGACAAGCCAGTTCCCTGTCCCTCACGCTGCACGTCAGGTCGGAAACAGTTCTACCAGCCTGTAATTTGGGGTTCTGTCGGCTGCTTAGAGGAGCCGGCAGGTAACAGACGGTGTTCTGCTGAGACAACAGGCTCCCTGAATTTTCTTATGTATCTCCTCCAATATATGAACCTAAACACTGTTTCTGTTTCCCCTCTTCCCTCTTGTTCTCCCTCATGTTCCCTTTCATTTTCTAAACCACTCATGCAATTCGTTTACACAGAGATACAGAGCATTGGTTACAGTCGTTTGTCCGCTCCGAGGTCCTGCAGTACTTTCAGAGCTGGATACACCCGTACAAAAGACACTTCTGGAAGTATAAAAGCTGTGTTCCCTGGCTCTCTCATCACGAAAATGCGGAACGGTTATTTACTCACACGAAAGCCTCATAGCCATTTGCATAAAATCTTCTGCATGTGGTTTGGATCTGCCTCTCACACCAAACCTGAGCATCTTAACTTGGAATAAGATCCTCGCGTTCACGCATTGTTATCCTGACACAACACCGGGCCAAATCCGTCCCCTGCGTAATTTTATTGCAGTCAATAGCAACAGAGCGCAGAAGTGTACAGATGCTTGTATTGTAACAGGTTCCAATTACACCAGTATCTCACCTTGTCAACCACCGCTAGTCCTGTCCTACAAAGTGCCCTTACACTCAGAGCCTGCTGATCCAAAACCCCTACGGACCTGAAGAGCTCAACTCCTCTTTGGGTCAAGGCCCTTGGACGGGGATGAATAAAAAATACGGGAAAAGATATGAACAAACTGGTGCAGCTTCCTGCAAGTACTAACAACCCAGAGACCTTCAGCTAACATAGGGGCACGAACCTGCAAACAGGAAAGTTGGCAGAGGATGGGATGACTGAACATGAATATAGGCTAGTGAAAGAGGGAATTGCTTTCACAAGACCTCTGAGCTGCCGGATTCCTGGCAGACCTCCCATTCCCAACCACTTCACAATTGAATTAAGGACGCTTTATTCGCTCCAAAAGCAATTAAAAAGAAAACCACATTTAAAATATAGTTCTAGCAACAATAAGCGGTTAGTCTTTGATAATTGTCTGTGTCTTCCTATTTAATCACTCTTTTGCAGTGGCCAGTACGCTGATGACAGATCCCGACTGGTCCGATTATTGTTCTTGCCAAATTGTTTTGAGTTGGTGTCTGTTCTTAACTCTGTGATGCCAATGGACTGAGGATGCTGCGGCATCCCTGTAGGACTCGCTTGCAAAAGGCTTTTTCAACCTTGTTCGTTTGGATTGAGTAAGCTTTCTTTCTCCAAATCAGTATAATGTTTACGTCCAGTTTTAATCTCCAAATCTATCCTTGGCAGACACAGGATCAGCGTTCAGTGTCAGTGCTACTTGATCTCGGCTGTAAACATTTAGATGTAGTACAATCTTCTTCAATTAACTCTAAATACCAGGATCACGCTAGCTGAAAAGAGAAGCGTGACCGTGTCGAGTGCTCTGGGGTTTGACTGCCTCCAACTTTTCCTTGGGATCTTAAGACAACAAACCTGAGCACACATTCTCCACAGATTTATTTAAGAAATGAGTTGTTCAGTTTAACCTCTCTGGTTTTGGTGGAAGTTATTGTATTTTGCACACGCCTTTTACGATAGACGTTCCTCCTGCCCTGTGAAATTGCTGGCACATGGATGGCACCATGTGACGCCATCATGGTGGCATCTCTCCTCCGGCAGCCAAGATAACCTGTCATTTGGTGATTTGCCCAATTTGCTATCAAAGCGAAAATCACTTCAGAGTTTGTACTGCTTGTGTCCCGTCAAAATGTTCAAAGGCAGACCCTTAAAAGTCTAAGATTCTCAAAGCTCTGTGTTTTCCAATGAGCCTGAGCTCCTTTTCACTTATTTTAAAATATTCCATTACATAGCCCCAGCTTGCTTAACTAGTCCCAGTTCTGAAAGTGGGCCAACCCCTTTTTATCTATTCATCACAAGCAGGTTTGCAGAAGACTTCTTTTGATTATCTGCTACACAGCCAGCAGGTCAGGCTGGCGTACAGTGTATGCCCATGTTTTGAAATGTCACGATTCCAGGATTTGCATGTTATTTTACGATATTGAAAGCTTGTCTGTGGCAGGACTACTTTCAGAGCATTCTTACCCTGCCTTGTGAAAAAAAGGAAAGGAAAAAAAGGAAAAAAAACCCCAACCCTATATTAGACTTTAAAAAAGCTAATCCATATCAGGATATGTCATATAACAATATTTTTTGTATACTGGCAACTTTGTGCAAAACTGCTGCAGGTCATGAATAACAGGGCTTAACCTACATCTTACTGAAAGAAAGTCACCTTATTCCTCACTGGTTGCAAACGAGACTTAAAATTTTCACCTTCTTTCTGCCATTCTGCAATGATGGATGTGAGACGAACCCCTCCCTCTGCGGAGGAGATTTTTAAAGGTCTCCTGCAACCTTTGTGAGCGTTTCTGACTTGTCGCTGAAAAGTGAATGATAAAAAAAGTCTCTAGCCCTTATGTGCAGGGTTGGGAGTCTGTCTGATCTCAAAGCAGGTTTAGTCTAGACACTACGTAGATTGGAGACCTCCAGGGAGCGTTACCTGCTCTAGAAATCAGTGATGAGGGTGGTGATTGCGGCACCTTTCCTATGGAGATAGTAGCGAGTTGGCACACGGTCGCAGAAGAAGTAATGCCCACTTAACAGCAGAGACGCAAAACTAGGCTCCTGTACTCAATTCTGTGCGTGCAAAGTCAAATACGTGGATTTCACCACAGAATCTTCTCACCTAAACTATCACTGCATATGGCAATAGGGAAGTGGAAACTTTTTTCTGGATTTTCTAGTGTTTCAAGTGGAAACGGTATTTTCCACGTTATCTATTCAACAGGCGGACAGTGGTGCTCCGGACCCTTACATAGATAAGTGATCATACCTAAGAGGTGGCTATTTTTTGAATTACTAGTTAAACTAATCCTATGTGTAGTATAATTGTCATATTTGAGGAGTATCTGGGACTCCTGTAGTATGAAATAAACTATGTACTGTCTGAAGCAGAAGGAACTTAAATGCAGATGAGAAGAGTGATGAGACAGCAGGTATCTCCATGCCCAGATGTATAGAGACATAAGGGCAGGATGCTTTCAGAAAGCAAAAAAAGCGGTGCTGAGTATTTAAAGAAAAATGATGGTTGCAAGACCCGTTTTCCATGCTTGTCTTGAAAAAGAATCATGAAATATTGCATCGGATGTCCAGGCTCTAAGAATTTTTGTATCCTTGTAGAGCAGCCAAAGCCTGGTACAAGATAATATATAACCCCTGTTAACAGGCAGGTAGATGATTTACCACATCTCAGCAACTGTGTAAACATGAGCACGAGGACACTGAGCCTCACAGGCCTCCTTTAGCCCAACCAGGACTGAAACACAATGAGCCGAGCTAAATGAGAGATATTAAACAACTCCAGGTACAAATGCTGTGTTGCAGCACTTTATGTCCAGGGAAGGTGCGACGTGTGGTTACTGGACTACATGCGGCTAATGTCTGCAGACCAGAGTTGCTCAAAAGCAGAGGTGCACACTAAAATGGACATATTCTCAATGAAGTTTCGTTGAATTTCAGTCACAGCATATTTCAGTCTAATGACTCTAAATTGTTTTAATTACCAGTGAATTCAGTTACATTTTTACTACTTCCTCTACGTACGGTTAGTTCATTCTGCCACGTTTGCATTAAGACATGAGACAGTAATCCAGGTAGATGGGACTTGGAAACTATCAAGTCCTACTATGCTGCTACAGCTTCTTAATTCTGATTGCATCCTTCTTCTACATCATTATCTGTTTCAAAAGCCAATTTGAATCCACATACCATGAACCGCACTAATATATAGACATAGATGGAAGTTTTCAGTCATCCTCTGTGACACAAATCCATATTTTTCCTTGTTAGGTAGGATGTGAACACATAAATAACAATCAAACTTACTGAAAACAAGAAATCTTTAAGCTTAGAGTCATCAAGACAAACAGCTTAGGCCTTTCTCTTTGAGATTCTTCTGTTAATAATTTACTACTTGCTAAAACTGAACAGGCTCAAAACCGAGCTCCTGAATTTTTCATTAAGTCATTTCCTTTCCATACCTGTCTTAATTTCGGAAATAAAATCAGACTCTTTCCTGCCAATCTCAGCTTTCTCTTTGACTTGATCTCCTCTCATGACTCACACCTCCAGTCTGTGACTAAATCCTGATGCCACTTTCTACAAAACTTCTTCGAATTTGACCTTTTTGCTCTGCCTACATTGTTAAACCCTCGTCTGAGATCTAATTGGACTAGAAACCTTAACAATTAAAATCTCTTCATCTCTGCTTTTGACACCTCCAAATTAGTGCCCTTCTAATCCACTGAAGACCTTGCTTCAAAGGTTGTCCTGTAGGACTATAACCTAGTTATGTCTGCACGGCACTTTGCATAGACATCGTTCTCAGCTGGTCTACTTTCCAGCTACAGCAGTAGAGCTCAGCCTAGGCTGAATCCCCACATCCTGACCCGACTTTCCCCATGTAAACTGAAAGCTGTTGTTGAGGTCACGCAGTAAAATACTCATAAAAACCTGCTATTTGATTGATTGCTACAGAGGTGGCAAGTTGTGCTCATTGCTACCTGTGGGCTGCAACTTGCGTGCAAAACCACTTCTCTCCTATTACTCGGTTATACTATTTTCCCTATTCCTTTTCCCTGCTAATCTCTTTTTTTTAATACCTGTAGCATATATACTTCTATAGTATATATATATAAAATACATATATATATTTCTGTATCAGAAATAGTGTGGCCAGCAGGAGCAGGGCAGTGATCGTGCCCCTGTACTGGGCACTGGTGAGGCCGCACCTTGAATCCTGTGTTCAGTTTTGGGCCCCTCACTACAAGAAGGATGCTGAGGTGCTGGAGCGTGTCCAGAGAAGGGCAACGAAGCTGGCGAGGGGTCTGGAGCACAAGTCTTATGAGGAGCGGCTGCGGGAACTGGGGGTGTTCAGTCTGGAGAAGAGGAGGCTGAGGGGAGACCTTGTCGCTCTCTACAACTACCTGAAAGGGGGTTGTGGTGACGAGGGGGTTGGTCTCTTCTCCCAAGTAACCAGCGATAGGACAAGAGGAAATGGCCTCAAGTTGCGCCAGGGGAGGTTTAGATTGGATGTTAGGAAAAATTTCTTCACCGAGAGGGTGGTCAGGCATTGGAACAGGCTGCCCAGGGAGGGGGTGGAGTCGCCATCTCTGGAGGTGTTCAAAAAACGTGTGGACGTGGCACTTCAGGACATGGTTTAGGGGACATTGTGGCGCTGGATTAATGGTTGGACTTGATGATCTTGAAGGTCCTTTCCAACCTAGTGACTCTGTGATTCTGTGATATACACATACATATGTGTGTATATATATAATACTAGACTATAAGCTCTTGGGGATAACAAGTACTCATGTTCCTAAGAGCTTAGCAGAACGGTTTGTATGGCACCTAGAACTATGCAGACCTATTTCCCTGGGATGTCCAGCCAGCACTGCTAGAGAATGAGAAACAACAAAAGAAATAACCTTAACTAAATTAAAATATCTATACCCGTGTATCTCCAATTTCAAGGCTAGCTATCTGGTGAGGCAAGGAAGTGAGCACAGTTTTCCAAATGGGGACACTGAGAGGCTTTAGGAAGGAGTTAACCTGTCCTGTAAAGAGCAGTCAGGAATTTTCACTGAGCAGAGATGAATGCACAAGCTACCAAATAGAATTGAGAGGGGAAGGTGATTTCCAGAAGATAGAGAAAAACATCTAAATTGTAAGCTTTCAAAATCGCTGTGCTGGCTCATCAAGGTACCAACTTCTTATGGGAATAAGTCTTACACTAAACTGAACGTAAAACCTGAGGATTTATAGGACGTGCAGGAAGGGAGAGAGAGGATAAAAGAAAACCCAACCATAAGGAAAAGTAAATAAAAATAAAAATCATGCTATTTAAAGGAGAACTCATTGATAAAAGAGTTAAAGAGCCTAGAAATCCTTTCTTCCTCATCACTGCATTTTGAAGGAGTGGAGACCTCAGATATCATCTCGGTGAGGTTCAGAGGGGATGAAAACTTAGTGTTTAAATAAAACTACAAATTAAATATTGGGGGGAAGAGAAGAAAAGAAACATTGTGTTCAGCTAGAGAGAGTAAAAAAATTACAACCTCTCTGTACCTGAGGCTGCGAGCCATGCCTTGAGCTTCACTTGCAAACCCCTCTCCTTTTAATTGGCCCTTCAGGGGGTAAAACCGCTCCCCACCCAAACCCTGCAACCACGCTCCAGCCCGCCGGCAAAGCCAGCGATGAGCGGGTGTCAAATCTCTCCTTTTATCTTCGGCTTTTAAAAGACAGGTACAATTACGTGCAGATCAGCGTAGTGCGGTGGCTGATGAGGTCCCTTTTCTAAGAATTATTTGCACAAGGCTCTGTGCACCGAGCGGCCAGATGAGCTCATCTACAGAGACAGCACCGTGTCTGCTCTACCTTCTAGGGACCCACAGACGCATACGCGGAGGAGAGAAATTATTAACTCCTCGCCCTCCATGGCAGGCAAAGCAACACTGCATCGTCTGACAAGCTCGCTCTGGTGCAATCTTTCAACGGTTTATGAATTTTGAGATTACATGGGTATGCTTGATACACGTCAGTGGAATGCCTAAGAACTGAAGAGAGGCTTTAAAGCATAGCAAGTTGTCAAAGTTGACAAAACCGGAGCTAAAAGTCTTCAAAATTCAATGTACGGAAAAACTTTATGGCTTCCTTAGTTGTACCTCTGAGGCTGTGTATCATTTTGTGGATTTACATGTGAAGTGATATTGACTGTACCTTGTTCCCTCCTACAAAGCACAAGCTAAAAATCCTCCCAAACCCCATCACCTCTGTACCTGCCGGGACCAGATTTTTAACTTTATAAAAATCCATGGATTTACATTACCTAGGGATCTGGCAAAAGGTATTTCATGGAGTTTTTATTCGGTGGTGCAGAAGAACAGAGTTGGGTTTGGTTTTTTTTAATTAAAAAAAAAAAAAAAGGGAGAAAAATAGCATTTACTGAGGGTGCATGCTAAGAGGTCCTGGCTGCCACCCCACTCCCAGAAGCAGCTCTGCCAAAGCAACAGCCCTGGGTGGGCAGTATTAAAAAATATCTCCTGATGCCATCTACACCCTTACTGCTGTTTGGATGAGTACAGCCTCCAAACTGCGGCCATGCCCCTTACTCCTAACTTACCACCCTTACAGCCAAACCAAGAGAGGTTTTACATGTATCCTCGTTATAGGAGGATGAGGAGGAAGAGAGGAGAGAAGAGAGGATCATTTTGTCCTGATCTTTTCTAACCTCCTAAAAAAGTAAAAGGTTTTAGTGCAAGGGAATATTTTTCCTGAAATTTTTAGGTCTCTAGCAAGAGTTTGGGTTATGTTTTTCCATAAATATTTTTGAAGCAAGAGAGTGAAGAAAAGTTTATGAGTTGGTTGGAAAGTATATAAAGCAAACAGTGACATATAATGGAAACTGTTCCCAAGAGCACATATGATTCCAGCAAGTACAGGGCATTGGGAGTTAACCACTCTGTTATGTCGTCTGTCTTTTCCAGCATTAATTTGTGAAAAAGTCTATCTTTTACACACTTGCAATCCAAACAAAAGAACAAATTAAAAGAACTAAGCACACAAACTATGCTGGGCAATAGAGCGTCACAGCCAAACGCTGCCAGTAATCTATATTCACATTGTATTACATGAACTGACCCAGAATTAACGATGGCTGCCCTCTCCTGGAAAACTCTCTAAAACAAATGAAGTTCTTTCTTACCCATTTCCATTAATGGCATTAGCATGCTTAGTGGCAAGACCACAGGAGAACACAAGTGGAAAAACAGCTACGAGGAAGCAGCAACAAGCGACAATAGAAGTGAACTATTTTTCCATAGAGGTCCTGAACAGATATTATAGTCCCTTTTGTAAACCAGCGTATTCAGCTGAGCTCACTTGGAGAATACAAACTATGTGGTTCCTGGCTTAAAGTTTCAGAATGGATGTCAAATGTCAGGATGGGAATAAGAAGAAAACAACTTGCAGTCACTTCCTAGAAGATCTTCACATTAGAGACCTGACCGTGAGCTTTCTGAAAATTCAGTTGAGAATTTTAGTTCCCTTGAGGTTCACTGGTCAAGCACTTGCAACATGAGTCCATGTGCTCCAAGAGGGGACGCCAAGAGAGGACTGGGCATGGAGGAGATAGCCACTTGCATTACATGCACAGAGAGAAGCAGAGGGCATCCAGCCTGACCTGGCATAGATGATTCAGAGAGACCCTTTCAAGGAAGGGAAAAGGTCCATCCAATCTTGATAGATGTTAGTATGAGTCAACAAAATGTTGTATATATAATTATATACATTATATACATATACATTATACACAACAAATAGTATCAGATGTTATTGCTGGAATACAACATCAGTGCAGGTGGCTTCAGCCTCCTGTCCATACCTATATAATCACCTCTTAGTGTACCATTCATGGCCTTTTTCTCCAAAGAGATTTCTTTCTTGAGCCCACTCAGCCAGAATCTCTTAAAATCCTTTCTTCAGAAATGACAGACGTCATAAGATAGTAATTTGGGAAGATCACTGGCCAAATCCCAGTTATTACTTCTTCCATAGAGGTTCCTGAGCCATATCTAGTGATAAAAGTACATAGTTACACGCTAATAGGGTAGAAGCAGGATGAGATTTCATGAGATTTAGATACCAAATTGGTCAATAGAGTATCCCTGATCAAAACAGAAGAAACAATAATCAGAGGTGAAAAATTACTCACCTTCATGAGAGGTGTGACTTTGAAAGAGTTCTAAAAATAGCATCAATCTTAAACGTCTATCAAAGTAGGATAATCTGTTTAAAGTGAAGCATCTCACTCAAAACTATAAAAAGCATTCCAGATCTAGAAAGCTAACTTCGAGTGTTTTCAGTAGTATATATCTACAGATGTAGAACTTTGTTATCTTTTCTTCCCCATTTTCCTCTCTCTCTAGATTGTTCCTGATCATTTCTTAATGTCTCTTGCACTTGCCTCTGACAGCAACCACAGTGTACCAGGCACTGTACGAAAACAGGCAAAGTCTCTGTCCTTAAATAATCACTTTGTCACGTAGTGACCAGTGAAATCTCCGTGTGCAAAGAGCCCTTTCAGATGCCACATTCAATTTGCCTCAGTGAAAAGTAGCTGTAATAGAAAGCAGATTCTCCACAAGGAGTTTGCTAGCTGTTGAAGTGACATGCAGATGTCGAGCTCGCTGAACTCCAAACATTTGACCTTCCACTATAAAAGAACTCACTCCCTGTCTTAAAAACACTGAGCCAAGGTCTTTGTTACCACAAAATGCAATGAAGTTAACATTACTTTCAGATTTCTTACACAAGCACACAAGCAACAAACCCGCAAAAACAAAACAGTGAAAAATTACAGAAAAATACTTCTGTAAGGCCTTAGACACGGTCCCCCACAACAGCCTTCTCTCTAAATTGGAGAGATAGGGATTTGATGAGTGGACAGTTCGGTGGATGAGGAATTGCTTGGATGGTCGCACCCAGAGGGTAGTGGTCAACAGTTCAATGTCAGGATGGAGATCGGTGATGAGTGGTGTCCCTCAGGGGTCCCTACTGAGACCAGTACTGTTTAACATCTTCATCAATGGTACGATGACATAGACAGTGGGATCGAGTGCACCCTCAGCAAATTTGCAGACCACACCAAGCTGAGTGGTGCAGCTGACATGCCTGAGGGACAGGATCTATCCAGAGAGACCTGGACAAGCTCAAGGAATGGGCCCGTGTGAACCTCATGAGGTTCAACAAGGCCAAGGGCAGAGTCTTGCACCTGGGTCAGGGCAACCCCCAGTATCAGCACAGGCTGAGGGATGAAGGGATTGAGAGCAGCCCTGCAGAGAAGGACTTGGGGGTGCTGGGGGATGAAAAGCTGGACATGAGCTGGCAATGTGTGCTCGCAGCCCAGAAGGCCAACAGTGTTCTGGGCTGCATCCAAAGCAGTGTGACACCCCTGCAGTGCTGCGTCCAGCTCTGGAACCCTTACCACAGCGGGTCCAGAGGAGGCCACAAAAATGGTCAGAGGGATGGAACACCTCTCCTATAAGGACAGGCTGAGAGAATTGAGGTTATTCAGCCTGGAGAAGAGAAGGTTCCAGGAGACCTTCTTGCAGCCTGCCAGTACTTAAATGAGGGGGTTTCTAAGAAAGATGGGGACAGACTTTTTAGCAGAGTCTGTAGTGATAGGAAAAGGGGCAATGATTTTAAACTAAGAGAGGGTCGATTCAGACTAGATCTAAGGAAGAAATTTTTCACAATGAGGGTGTTGAAACCCTGGCCCAGGTTGCCCAGAGAGGTGGGACATGCCCCATCCCTGGAAACACCCCAGGTCAGGTTGGACGGGGCTCTGAGCAACCTGATCTAGCTGAAGATGTCCCTGCTCACTGCAGGGGAGTTGCACTAGATGACCTTTAAAGGTCCCTTCCAATCCAAAGATTCTATGATTATATGAATTGTCCTTGACGGGAAAAATCAATTCCAGTTTTCTTTAATGGCACAAATCATGCAAAACCAAACCATAGCATCCATACTCTTGTTTTCCCAATCTTATTTGTAGCTAGGTCTCATTTCTACATCCCAGAGCATGGCAGCCTCAAGTAAAACATGCTTTGTAAGAGCAAAGGTCCATTTGCTCTGACACTTTTCTTTGAGATCTAATTTGAATTAATATTACTATCTTCTCTCTAAAAGGTAGGATAAAAAACTAATTGTTAACTATTTGAAAATCAGGCAAGCTTGAGGTACTCTTACTTAATTTGAGTCTTTGTCTAAGAAAAGAAGCCAGTATCTGTCACAGTGTGGCAACATTTGTTATTAACAACAATCTGAAAATCAGCTTCTCAAGGGAGGACACTAGTTGGAATTGAATATTCTCTCACATCAAAGAACAACTACCAGTAAAGACCAACAGGAGATCTACTGGCACTTACAAGTTTTATTTCTTTTTTAACATCTCAAAGTCATTCAGCAGAATGGACTGCTGTCTTTACCATCCCAAAGCACCTCATTAAATGAGTGAGTTAATCAAGTATATTCTGCTACTAAGAAAACATGATTAAGTAAGAATGAGGAAAAAAATTAACAGAGCAGTCAACCTTTTCCCAACATAGGAACATGCCTGTGGTTCATAAAATGTAAGCTGTAGTTTGGTTAATAAAATATAAACTGTAGTTATGTCTTCTGTGAGTAAACAGTATTTAACCAGGTCAAAAATGTATGAGGATACTTTCTGAGAGGGATGCAAGGGAGTAAATTCTAATAAGTTTTTTTCCTGTCTACGTTTTGGTGGTCTAGAAAGGACAGGCCTTCCAGCTTTATGACATGTAAGATAACTGCAATTAATATAGAATCACAGAATAGTTTGGATTGGAAGGGAGCTTTAAAGGTCATCTAGTCCAACCCCCCTGCCATGAGCAGGGACATCTTCAACTAGGCCAGGTTGCTCAGAGCCCCGTCCAACCTGACCTGGAATGTTGACTGGGATGGGGCATCTCCCACCTCTCTGGGCAACCTGGGCCAGGGTTTCACCACCCTCATTGTGAAAAACTTCTTCCTTAGATCTAGTCTGAATCGACCCTCTCTTAGTTTAAAATCATCACCCCTTGTCCTATCACAACAGGCCCTACTAAAACGTTTTTCCCTTGACTTCTGCACTGTTTCTGTATAGCTTTGGCATTTGGGCCTCTTGCATTTATTTTACATTTGGTATTCGGACCTTGCTGAACTTATGATATGCATAATTATCCATCTATATATCCACTAGAATATTTATATCTATTTATATCTATTTATATCTATTTATATCTATTTATATCTGTATCTATTTATAGAGAAATACATATAATCACTCACCCCAGGTATCAGGCTCATAGTTAAGATAGCTAATTGATTACCTATTATTTACTAGTAGCTACCTACACATACAGCACATCATACACTTTTTAGCATGTCATCTTCCTTTGCCCATTGACCCACGCATTTGAGAGTCACTGTAGCATTTCAGATCTTGGGCATTTTCATATATGCCTTATCCATGCCTGTCCACAGCTCACTAAGTATAGAATTTTCTTCCAAATGATATCTGTCCAGAAGGACTCCATACTGTGCCAGTAACAGCTTTTCTATGCCCAGAAGTATGAGGTCTAGTTATATCTAGAATATTTCTAGTTGACACTGATATGGAAAAAAGGTTATGTTTGCTCAGTCAGCCTTTCACCTTCAAATGCAGTATTTCACACACCTATGTTTTTTGTGCATTGTGAATCCACGGAATCACAACAAACCCAACAATAAATCTAAATATTTGAAAGATATCATGGCAAAATGACTTTGGAAAATCCATCTGACATCAGCACGAGGTTCATTTTCTTGCAGCCTACAGAAACATTTACACAAATCTTTGTTCTGTAATCTGATTTGCCTGTTAATAACACTGAGCAACAATTTACCTTACCTAGCCTTATCATCCTATCAAAACAGTCCTAAATCCTGTATGAGAATATACATTGTGTTGGACTGGGGACTATAATCTTCTCTTGGACCATTTGCAAGCACAGCTCTTTATTGCTTGGCCATAGTGTGAATTGCCATCAAAGCCAGCAAACACCATTACCCTGACTGCCCACTCGCCAAGCCCTGCGTAGAATAAAAATACGACAGAGACTTTATTGAGAGCCCTGGAAAACCACCTGCCATCTTTGGCTCTGGCAGCTGAGCAATTTCTGTTGGGCAGTCACACGAATGGCCTTTCTGTTGAGATTTCCAAGGGAGAACAATACAGCTGTTAATTAATAAAATAGCTCAAGTTCGTCTGCAGGTTGTTTATACTGATGAGCAGAGCTGGTATTATGATCATTGCTTTTCAAGTTACCGTAGCACCGTGCAGAAAGAAAGAAGATAGTGGTGATTATGTGAATCCTGATAGTTCCGAAATGGTTATTTTTCAGAAAGATTGCTCGAGTTAGGGAGAGTAAAAAATTCCTAAATATTTGTGTACTTGTCTGCTTGGTTTCTCTGATATTTTTCTCCTTTATCTTCACTACATAATTGTCACAGGTCTGTTAAACTGGCAGCACCCAAACAGATGCCCCAGAAATGGTTCCCTACTTAAAGCTGATATCACCTGTCCAGAATATCAAAAATCAGTGACCACTACACCTTAGAGAGTTAACGGGCTTAAGTAAAAGAGCTTAACCAAAGTGGCTAAATAGCCTGGCTTTATTTCCTGGACCATCGTTCTGGTCATATTACACTTTCTTTGGATCCTGCCCCTGACCTCCTATTCTCCACTGCAAAAAAAGTCACAGCTGCTACTCCTGATGGTCCTTAGAGCTATGCCCCCATCTCCATCCATGATCAAGGCCTTGTTCTTCTTCACACTCTGCTCTGCCATCAAGGTTGGTCTGAAATGCCCTTTCCTCTTCAGCCTTCTCTTAGACTGCTAATTATACATGTGATGGCCTCTCCAAATGAGACCACCAGGTAGCAGTGCAACCTTACTTCCCACAGCACTTCCAGCACAACGCTTTTGGGGACACTACTAGAAGACAATGGCTTGGGAGGTGACCAGAAGAAATGACTGCTATTTCTTCTGGCCATTGCGTACGCTTTCATAGCAGAGTTTTCCCAGACCACCTCTCCCCACACCTGTAGATCGAGCATTTTGCTTACTGGTTGCACCTGCGTCAACTTCACTGGGGCTGCAGAGATCTCTGCTGTACGCACGTACAGTGATGACATCACAGGTGCTCAGATCCCACCACATCCAGGTGCTACTGCATTACACTTTCATCATCATAATCCAAGTTCCCAGTGAGAATCAAACTCAGCAGATCAGAAAGGCACGCCTCTCAAATTAACTATCAAAATTCACTTTTATCATATTATCGATGCCACCATAGCCATTCAAGAAAGAGATCTTTTATTTCATATTCTGCACTTTTGTTTGTCTCAAAAATGATATTAGCAATGAAAACAACTAGTCTTACTAGTTCTTTGGGTAGCAAGGCAGAGAACAGTCATAGTACTTCTCTCCCAGCAGGTAGAGATGAAGAAAAATCAAATCTCTGGTGGTTTCTTGGCTCTACTGGCATCTACAGATGTGTCTTGCAGCACAGCCTTCTCAGGTAATCCTATATTCAAATACAGCATACTTTCTTCTCCATAAATTCTTTCCAGTCCCACTGAAGGAGCTGGATAAAGCAAAGGAATGGAAATAGCCAAAATTTAGGAAGAAGAGAGAGGTAATCTCCAAGAGTAAGTCCACGATTGCTTCATTCTTCTAACTTACCCAGTCTAATTTCAACTTCAGAATAATGAGACTTTCACCATAGCCTGTAGGAAATACCTCCACAGTTCAATACGTCTTACTGTCAAGGCTCCTTAAGCCTCAGTCTAAATGTTCCCATCTTCATCTTATTCCATTACTCTTAGTCATAGCCTCTATTGTAGCCTCGAAATAATTCCACTCCCACATGAGGTTGGTATTCTTCTAATATTTCTAGCCTCCATTACCCTCTGGCATAGAAAGAAATTAGAAAAATATACTAGAACAAATTAAAATTGTCAGAAAAACCAATGAAAGTCAGATAATTTAAAAACAAATACAATTAGAGCAGTTAAAAATGGAGAAGACCTATTAGATTACTGGATGCGCCCCTTAAATACAGGATGTCTTAAATTAATCTGATATTAAATGTGATCTAAGCTAAAAGGTCAAGAAGAACCTTGCATATCTTCAATTTAGAATTTCTTGGCCTTTATACAATATGTCTCAAAATGCTAATACAGCAGCACCTGAAGGTGTGTTCATTTTTACTTCTCAAAAATCGAGTTAGTTTATTTTTTTTAAGAAAATGATGCACTATGTCTTACAGTAAACTTATACCCAACATGAAGACCTTGGACAGGACTTAACTAAAATTATCTGTCAGGCCCGTGCCTTCTTCAAACTGAGCGCAAAGGGAAATATTTGCTGTGCCTGTCTGCAGTCAGGTAGAACTGCTGCATCCAACCGCATTTGGGCTGCAGTTTCAACAAATACACATGGGAATGCAGTACTGGAAGAATATTTGATTGCGTTTGTTTACCAACAGTGTCGATGCCAAGCAGCTTTGCCTGGCAAAAAAAGATGAAATTTGATTTTTAATAATACCACAACTCTGATAGGAGCTGTGTTACAAGAAATACCATTTCAGGATATCAGAAGACAGATGGTCTAAATGAAACCGCAATACATCAAAATCTCAAATCTGCAAGTCTTGTGAAAGTTATTTTAAAGGGAACATAAACTTAAATGCATATTCCAAAAGTCAGACCATGTAGCATGACTGTGATTACCAGCAGCCCCACTTCAGTTAGGTTTTCTTTTAGTTTTCTTAGCGGCTATATCTGAATTAGCTCAAGAAGTCATTTCATTTTTCCAACAGAGGACCCTCAAGGAAGAACAGTAAAGTTGTTCCCAAACTTTTATATCAATAATGTGCAGTTAATCTAACAGGCGTCAGTCTGGTACAGTCTGCATTTGCTTTTAAACCTTTGGCTTAAGGACTGAAGAGTTGCTTTGAAAATACCAGACATCTCAGCCTAGAATGAAGTCCGCTTCTTTGAATGGTCTTGATTCACAAATCTAGATTCAAGAAAGCTTTTTCGTGTAACAAAACTCTTCATTGTTGGGTCAATTAAAAATAGATTCAAGAGCAAATAAGGTACCTTAGCGACTTAAGCAAAGCAGGAAAAACCACAGTCACTGCTAACCACCAGGGGAAAACCAAAAAGTGCCCCGTCTTTTTGCTAAATTACTTTGCTTTATTTTTTTACCAGCCTCCTCAGGCTTGTTATATGAGAGACAATTGCTGACATATATAAATAATTTTAGTGAGGATGCTCTCATTTTGCTCACAAGGCACAGAGGAAGCAAGGCTGAGTTCAGGTCTTCCCATTTGCCGTGTTCCTGGAAAACTTGAGGCACGATGGGCTTCTAGTGCCAAGCTGGACCTTACGTCCTCCCTTTTGTATAAGCAGCACATAAAAAGATATTTCAGTTTCATTTCTAAACACTCAAAATGTGTAACGTAATGACTTCACCTGTCCTGAAAGATTAAAGGGCATCCCACATCTACCCACAATACAGTACCTACAGTCTAGAGAAAATATCATTATGCTTTGCTTTGTGTTTCTTCAGCACCTGGTTTAATACGGTCATTGCTCTGGCATTTTGGTTTTAAGACACCATTGAATAGCAAGCACTTGAATAACAAGACTGTTTTTTAAAGAAAAACTAGTGTCTACAGAAACAATTATGACAGCTTTTACTTGGAGACTGCAATGAGAGAGATCTGATCGATAGATTCTGAATAAAGAAAAATCCTTTTAGTCATGATGATAAAAGCCTACAGTATCCAGAAGGTCTTTAAAAAAAAGAAAGATTCTTTTTTTGAAGGTATGCCCGACAGTCTGTAGCTGGAAGCATATGCCCTGAACACCAAGTTCAGATGCTCACCAATCTTTGGAAATCAAAGGGATCAATTCAGGTTTCCTGAATGGTAATGCAGGGCCAATTATTTTTGCAACCAACCCTTAAAACAGGTCTGACTGGCATAATTTTGATAGCAATTCCAACTCTTTTGATTCTGACTTTGCAAACAGCGTCCTGAGTCACGGGCTGTGTTTAAGAAGCTGCATTCACTGTTGCCACACACAGCAGGAAAACATCCCAATTTTTTGTTGCTATGTGTTAAGTGATTACGATCTTCGTATCGAGGTGTCAAGGTGAGAACTTAAAAGTCTCAAATATGCGTATGATCTTACAGACTCTGGGGAGAATCTAATTGGCAAACACAGCTGGGAATGGCAAAGAGACCACAAAACACTGGGAAGAATCCAGCCACAAGTGCGCTTTATCTCAATATATTTTAGAATATTGCAAGTACTTATCTTCTCTGCTGGACAGCCAGGTTGAACCCGGTTTTGTATTTTTTTAATTATTTATGTGAATTCTATCCAGAGAAAGAAAAAAAAAAGCTCTGCTGATACACAGAAGCCTATATATCCTATATATCGCAGTGGTTTCTGTCTGTGAGAAGTAGCATGTGTCTTGAATTTGTTCCTAATCTTTCTTAAGAGAGAAAGATGACTGAACCACATTGCCAACAGACCAAAGCAGAACCGTGCTGCTGATACGTGCCCCTTCCTGGGGCGGCGTGCCACAGCCTTCCCCGTTATTATATTGTGCACGCAGCTCCGGCAGGCTGGGATTGCGGAAAACAGAGATGAGAGCAACATTCCCCATCACCAGCTGGTCAAAGAAAAGGGTACTTTTGCTTCGGTGTCTCTTTGTACCGTTAACCATCAGACCACAAGGACCGACAGGAGAGAAGCAGAAGGTTTGGGACTTTCTCCTCTCTTTTTGCCTGTTTTCCAGAGGAGGGTTACCTTTTCATTATCCCCCTTAGCAAAATAACTAGCTGTGTTCTGCCTGTCTGTGGCTGAGGCCTCAGGGTCATTTTCAGATGTTACATGAAGGCACTGACGCTAAGTAGCTCAGCAGATGAAGGGTTTAATAACTAGTATGGACAGGGTGTCTAACTATCCCTCCAGACTTAGAAGGCCAGCCTTTGGTTTTTTACCATCATAGCAGAAAAGTATAATCTAGTAGAATTATTATTATTATTATTAAACACTGCTACTAACATAGAACTAAGCTACCTTCTTCTCCTGACTAACCCATGCCTTCCTCTTCTCCAGCATTTTACTTGCCAACACATAAATACCACCACATGCTTCATGGTCCTGTTTTAAGTGATACTTTTGATTTCTAACTCTTTGTTCTAAGGATTAAATTCCTTTTTAGCCCTGTAGAGCTGAAAGCTGAGTAACAGTCACAAGCCAAGCTACACAGGATCTAACCATCATGCAACAGCGAGAGCTCGAGGAAACATCATGCTGCAAAAAAGGTGCCCTTTTTCCCCAAAAATGCCTGGGCATAGTGTTGCTATGGGTTTTACATGGAAGACATGAATTGAAGATGCTAATCAGCTGCAATTGTTTTCAAGAATCTACAATTAAAATCACAATTTTCAAGGGAAACATGGAGTTGAGGGATGGTGGAAGATCTTCAGCCAACCTCAGCTTTGACCTGGATAAAGCAAGCTCCACCCTCCCTCCTAATCCGTTTTGTAATGATGCTTGCAAGGTACAGAGGACTACTTAATCCCGCCCCAGCAGCCGTGTGCCGAAACGGCCCGGGACCCGCACAGCAGTGGCCAAAGCGTGACCAGATCACAGCCCCTCGGATGCCCTGTGGGTTTCTCTCTGGGTAAGCATCCCGTTCCTATCTCCAGGCAAACGTTCCGTTCCCATCCGTTAAACAAATGCTGGAAGGGAGGTGCTCTTAACACAAATAGCAGGACAAGGAGAATATCCCCCCCAATGTTAGATAAAGGGCAGTTTTACCATTTCTCCCATCACTTCTGGCATTTGCCATGAACATTAATCCTGTCAGCGGAACATCCTCACTGTTGGTGCTCTCCAATGCTGATCACCCTGTTGTTCATCTTGACTAATAAAAATGAAAGCAAGCAGCATTCCAAATGTATCCAGCAATCCTATCTTGCTCACAAATCCCTCTAAATTAACATCTCATCTACAGTGCAATGATCTATAAATTTACAGCCCTCAAGCAGCGAAATAAGGCACCATTTAGAACATTTGGTAAAGTTATTTTGCATCAAAATAACTATACACTTGAAAAACGTGTTTTCAATCCCCAGGTAAGCTTTAAACATCTGCCCCCAAAACCCACCTAAGTCAGTCTTCAACTTTTTTAGCGGATCCTCACCTATACAGAAGTATTTTAGCTCCGGTTTGCTATTTGCAAAATGAGACCACGATGAGATACAACCGAGAGGTTTTCCACACCGTGGCATATTTAAAGACGAGGGGGGAAAAGTCCCATTATTTTACTTCCCCAGTAAAGCTTTTTTGCACTTTCTCTTGAAATACCACTATTCCCAACCCCCTGGTGTGCTTCAAGAGCCGCAGGGAGAAACTCGGGTTGCACAAGCGCAGGCTGTACAACTCAATTACCAAGATCTGAAGTAAACTCACGTCCTCGGACAGCATCTCTGAGGTTTCACCATCAATGCTGCCTGATCTAATTAGGAAACACTCAGCATCTTTGTGACAATTACTAAGGAAAATAATTATGACGTGGCCACTGTCTTCCTTCAGATGAAAAAGCAGCAGAAAATGACAGGAAACAGAAGTCAGACGGGAGTTAATAAAACCGCCTTCGGCAAGAGAGGAGAGAAAGGCCAATTCCAGAGAAGGTACAATTTTCTCGACTGGAAAATGAGGAAAAAGTAGCGCACTGCAAGCTAAAGACCAACAGGAAAAGAGTCTGTTTAGTCATAAATGAGCCATAGGCTATTACAAAGCACAGCTTACGCTGGCAGACAGCTGCCTATTATAGTTTATTATAGGAAAAGAGCCTTTAACGGCTGCCACGGTACGGTTTGTGGCTGCCCTACTGCCACACGTTTGCCCTCAAGAGACACCAAGTGACAATGCATTAACAATCCTACACCTATTAATGTTACGAATTAATTTTCTTTCAACACAGGAACCAATTTAAATCACTGAAAATGCTTTGAAGTTCCCATCGGAGTTAGTCCGCTGGTTACAACAGGGAACCGGAAAGCGAAACTCTCTTAATTGCAGCCCCAACCTTAATCACTGATTTGCTGCAGGAATTTAATCATGCGACTTAACTGCCCTGCCTCAGTTTACTGATGTGTATAATATTAACAAGCAGCTCTAGAGTAATCAAAATATGGCAGGCACTTTACAAAACAATGAAGGCGATCGGGATGGCACTTACGCAACGCAGAGGCACGAGTCTTAATTAATGCTTATAAAGTGCCTGAAGAACTTGAGAGAGCTGGCGCCGAGGGAGCACAAAGTATCATTACATTTATTTTGCAAAGAGGTATGAATATGTGATTATAATTTTATTACCCACGCAGATTTGTATGGAGGGTTTGAGCACAAAAGAAATTAAACTTTTTGACACTTTCTCTGCAGCGCAGGTTTATTATCGGAGCAGTGTATCAAATGTAAGGGATTCAATAACTCGCTCTTAAGATCAACTATGAAATCATACCTAAATCTTCACTGTCTTCAAGCAATGTATAAGGAAAAAAATGCGTGTGACAAAAAGTGGTTTAAAAGTTAGGATTGTGATGTGAATGTTATAGCATCGCACAATCTGAGTACTTTCAGAGCATTAATTTACTGTAGCAGCTGTAATTTCCCCTGTATTTTGATTATCTTGACATTTTCTAATCATGAGAGTTATAATCTTTAAAATGATATGGCAGGCTTGATAGGCTGCAGACTCACCCCCCAAGTGCAGTTACTTTTTTTATTAAATGTTAAATTGCTTTTCTCCAAAAGAAGAATTATATTTTGCTTAATTTTAGCTTTTTGAACGCTGCCACTTTTTTTTTCTGATAACACAATGGTCTGAGTGACAGCAGAGATTTTTCTTTTCAATATTCCTGGATAAATATTGACCAAAGATGCCAGTTCTGTCTTTCACCATTGAGATGAATTAGTTTGGGCACAATTACAGCAAGGTTTTTTTTGGTATAGCATCTAGTATGACTCAAAAGTTTCTAAGATGAGCTTAGAATCTGCACAGATTTTTTTCCTGAGCAGCTCTAGCATTTTCAGGCATTATAGCGAGAGTCTGAAATTTGGCTGGGGAGGTACAGTTGCCTGCATGTTAAGCATGATACTTGTCCTGCTCAACCAATCCCTGTAAATTATAAACTTTGTAAAATAACGTATCCTGTACTCGTAGTCAAGACTTTGTATCCAGATACCTTCTATGTCCCCTTTACTGAGTAGTCCCATTTCCAGCACCACAGGTATGGAAGATTTCCCTCCTAAATATCATGTGCAACCTGTTACAGCTGCAAGTGCCAAGGTGAGAAGAGCCTGGTTGCTCAGGACCTCCTCAGCTACATCCAAAGCTACATGAGAAACTTCAAATTAAATGAGTTAAACACTCAGGAATGGTATGGTTATGGAAAACCATTGAGATCTTCTCATGTCACTTAACTTGTGGGGGATAAGTGCCAAGAGAGGCTTTCAATAACTTTGTGAGATTTCTTGTCTCAGACCTTCGGTCAGACCACTGCATGCACGTCCAAACCCTCCTCTCCTAGCAGATACACTTTTTACTGATAATCAAAAGTCAGAAGGAGCAGTATTGTTCCTAACTCACCGCCTACGTTCAGTCCTGTTACTTCCATAAATAAGGAATAAATTTTTTGATCCAGTTTGCCCTAATTCTGAAGCTTCAACATGTAAATTTTGATGGTCTTTTGACTATTTTTCTTAAACTTACTTTTTTAAACTGCAAAAATAGTATTTCCCAGAACTCAAGCAACAAGCTCACGAGGGCTGTCCAACCCAAGACAAGAAAAACAGCTGGCACTAACACTTCCAAGTTTTACAAAGGACACGTGTACAAACACTTTCCAGCTATTATATCTCATCTCTAATAGCTGCGAACCTATCTACAAGGCAACTCTAAAACTTTGTTTTCAGTCAGATTTATGGCACAACTGAAAGTAATTAATTAGCATGACCAGACTACATATCTCCTACCCTTCATTCTCCTTAAGAAACTGCCTCCTATTTGACTAATAATAAAGGTCTATCACATGGTTTCAGTTACGAGTTTTTACTTTCATTTTGACGTCTGAAGAGAGAAAGTTATTTGGAAAGCAGCGAGCCTCACTTCTTTACAGGCACCATTTGAAATAACGTCTTTATTTTTTCAAATATTTCATTGCTTAACACGTAGACACAAAGGATAAAAAAGAAAACATTACTGCATGTCCTGGCAAAGAGACGTCCCAATGTGGGATTGCAGTCCTTTGTCCTGGGTCCACAACTCACGCACTGGACAATTGTGTATAGGACTTATCTGTTTTACCAGATACAATCTAAAGATGAAAACACATTCGAAGGCAGAGGGATTGGTAGCTTTTCAAATCATAAATGAGTTTCAGCTTTGACTCCCTTAACATCAGAAGGAGGAATGTGACCACTGTTAGCCCTAGCAGCACAACGCTAATTGGGATTTGAAGCTCATTTTAACTCTCAGAAGGTGTATTTGTGTACACTGAAGGCTTATTCTCTCTGCTAAAATGGCAAATAAAGAAGGTGCAGACATCAGGCAGATAACTAGGACTGAGGGCTTCAAAGTATTGTCTTCTGAATAACAGTTGCAAATCTGCCCTGAATACCAACTGATAGCTTAAGCTAAGCTTAACACGCTGATTTCAATGCCGAGAGTCACACAGGTCCTTTCAGCAAACACATCTGAAATATTCTTCCTTAGTAATCCTTTTCAAGAGATGCCAAGTTTAGTCAGGCTGACCTACAACCCCTCCAGAAAGTCAATGTACTGAGAAGAGTATTATCCATCCATCCATCCATCCCAAGGATCTTCTCAAAAAAAAGAGGTTGCCTTGTGAAGTCTTCCTTGTTTGCGCATCTCATTCTTCCTGCACACACTTACACTGACCAAGCTCTTTGTTTAGACACATACAGAGTTTCTCTCAAAACACAGCTATCTCAGAAAGCAAACAGCGAGGCAGAAAAGGAAAACAGACTGTCAGTGCTGTCTCTGCAGCAGACCTGCTCTGAATGAATTCCCTAAAATACTTATCCCACAGATAAAAGCTCTGATGGCAACATCAGTACCCAAGACCTTCAGAAAGACCAACATGTGATGGCCAAATGGTTATAAACACAAGGAGCTCAAAGTTAGATTGCCTTTGAAGTAATCGGATCGCATCACTCTGTACTATAATACAAATACAATGCCCTGGAGAAATAAAAGAAGAAAAGGACTATTTTTCATTATTTTTTGGTAGACGCTACCGTGTCCTAGTAACAGAACCATATCCCTTAAACTAACTGGAAAGCTTACAGTGCTGAAGCCTCTCAAAGCCACTGCAACTCCACATGTTTTACAGCACAGCAAAAATAACCTCATTTTAAATTCTGTAAGAAGGGGAAGGTGGTTTAGAAATGCATCCATTTCTGTACTCATTTGTATTCTTGGCAATTTAAAAAGCTACACAAAGAGAAAGGAGGATGGTGGGTAATATAAGCAATATCCTCTTATACATATGAACAACCAGCAACATAAAGCACAAATACGTGCACTGGGCACCAACTCTAGTTTATTTGGATTCTTAGGTCTTAATATTACAGCCATAATGCTTCATGCTGACTTTGGATACACGTGGATGTGTCCTCTTCTAAATTTAAAAGAAGGCTTCAAGATATTTTGCTGTGTACTAACAGCAAGGATACATACCTTTCCTAGCTCGCTTTTCCAGTCACACTGAAAAAGGCTTACGAAGGAAGGAAGGAAGGAAGGATCACTAGCCCTACTGAATAGTGAGAAACAGGCACAGAGAGGTGAAACAATTTGCTCACCAGATATATAGATGGGAATAAGACCTCCAAACTCCTCAGCCTTGCCCACTACATATTGTTGTCTATATAGACTATATGTTGTCTATAGCAACAAATTCATTTCCAACACACATGAAAAAATAATTGTTTCCAAACTTCACAAAAGCAAAACTTTATGTGCAGCTGGGCAAAACAGTTTTATTCAGTTTTCTGCAGAAGAATGTCACCTTTTGTGGTTTATTTTCATTTCATTCATAGTTTATTCCCTTTCAGCAGAGCAATCAACAGACTCATCACTCCTTTGAAGTTGCTTGCTTTCTCCAACACTGGCATTAGCTACATAGAAAATTCTTCACTTCAGTAGGGACAGGTGAATTGTAGTAGAGCTGTTTGGCTTACATTTAGGATACTATTTGCTATGTCTCTGTAAATAGTTGCAGTTCCATAGCGTATATACTTTTACAGCTAACTTTTAAAGCAATATAATAATAAATAATAATGGATTTCCTAGGAATCAAGAAAGTGGAGACAAGGAAATCATAGCCCTGTACAAAGCAGACTTTGTGAAATAGGGCTGACAAGAAGAAAAAAAGAGATGAAATCTTGATATCAAGGTGAAGAGAAGGAACAGAGAGGGTGCAAGAGTGGAGACCTTGAAATCGTCTTGCAAATGAAGGCCAAAGAGGCAGGTACAGAGACTAGAGGGAAAAAGAAAGTGGTAAGTCTCTGTCAGTGACAGAGTCATGGAAGAATGGAAAACAAGCAAGAAAAAAGGAGACCTTGCTGGACTTTGCATCAGCACAGGCTAGATGTTGCAACTGGAGAAACAAGAGGTAGAAGAGCAGCAGTAGGGACGGGTCACCACTTACACACAAGCAATTTGCACTGCGTGCAAGAAGAGGGGACAGATGAGGCATGCCATTCAGTGAATAGCTATAGTTTTGCTGCAAACTGGCAGAATGCTAACGGCACCTGCCAAAACTGCAATACACAATTTCACATCACATCAAGCTAGTGATCCTGAGCCCCAGAGGCAGACCACGGGAATGGACATCGTCCTTTGGCACAGCAGAAAAATATGATCCTATTTATCTGTAAGGCAGCTCTGAAGCACTTGGCAACCACTGTTTTTTATTACAGCTGCTCTGGTCAAGTCTTTGGCCATCTAAGCTACCACCCAACATGCTTCTGACTGGCTACAGGTAAGTTGGATGAATTTCTGCATCTAAAGAAACTTTGTTCCCAGCGCTGTCTTCAAACCAAAACATGCCTTTCTTCAGGTAACTAAGTTTACCATGTGACGTCGACTTTCCCTTTGTTACCTTTTCTGATTTAACCAAACAGCTTCTTTTCCTACATTCCTTGAATGGTCTCTAAACATTCCTGTAGGTGCTAAACCTACCTGTCTTAAACTATGTTTAGTCGCATACAGTGTATAAATTACTGCAATTGAGCACTTACAAAATGATCTATATTGAATATCAATCGCTATTGAGATACATGAATTTGTTATTCATTTGATGCTGTCCTTTTCAGAAGAGATGTTCAAGATCTCTTCAAAGTATTCCTTTAAGAGTAACGCTAGCTTTTCTCTATGAACCTATGAAATCTTTTCCTTTGTCCAGCTTGAGCTGAAATCCAAATATTTACCATCCAGCATCCGTCTGGTCATTCTCTTTTGGCTTTCTTTCCTCCACCCTGCAAGGTCATCATGTCACTTCCTCTCTACCAACTGTACCAAAACCCTGCGGCCTATTCTGTCTTTGGAAGATTTCCAATTAATTCAGAAAGCAGAGTGCAGTGTACCACTAATTGCAGTTAGAAAGAGTACATGGCTCAAGTAGCTGTTATTTATTCATTTGACATTCTTAAACATACATTTGGAATACCTACAGAGTTTCAACAAAGCTTCAGTGAAGCCTAAACCTGCACTTAGTTTTTTATCCCTGTAATTTACAGATCTGCCTTGTGGTTTCTTTTATTGCCAATAATTAAGCAATTCAAGGTAGACTATTTCACTCACAAAAATCTACATTGCTCTAAGAACATATGCTCTGCAGAAGTTGTGCTGCAAACCATTCCCACTTCTCGTCTCTTCATGTAAACTCCAAGCGCACCCCCAGAAATCAGGTACCTTGTTCCTCACTGCTATGGGCTGCTTTACTGATATAAAGGAAAAGAAGGAATGTGGTTTCTCACAGAGCTGCAGAATCACTGAGGTTGGTAGGGTCCTCGGAGGATCATCTAGCCCAACCTCTGCTCAAGCAAGGTCAGGTAGAGCAGGTTGACCAGGGCCATGTCCAGCCAGGTTTGAATAGTTGCAACAATGGAGAGTCCACAACCCCTCTGGGCAGCCAGTGCCAGTTTTCAGACACCCTCATTGTAAAAAAGCTTTTTTATGTTTAAATGGCATTTCCTGAATTTCAGCTTGTGCCCATTGCCTCTTGTCCTTTCACTGGATACCACTGAGAAGTTTGGCTCCGTCTCTACATCCTCCCATCAGAAATTTATACACATGGATAAGATCCCCTGAGCCTTGTCTTCTCTGGGATGGCTTCTTCCCACTGTCTGAAGAAGGCCTCAACTCCTTCCTGATCTGGTGTTCTGTGGCAAACACCCACCACAGCATCATCTGCATTGGTCTGCTCTCTGAGCATGACCCAGCAGCTCCCAGCTGGCTCATCATTAGTCCCAAGGCAGAACTCCATGAATTCCCTCTCCACTCTCACATAAAGTGCAAAACTTGCTGTGGATCCTCACCACCCTTCCCTACCATTCCTGTGATGTTTTTGCCCCACTTAGACAGATCCTGTGTCTTTGTAGCCATCTTTGACCCCAAAGAAGATCCCAGAGTCATAAGTGCCAGATCCTCACTGTTGAGGATGAACTGTGCAAGTAGTTGCTGACCTGCAGGGTCTGTCCATTCCTTCTCTAGCCCTCTCTGCTAAAGCAGAAAACCATCTGGGCCACAAGGACTCAAACATGACCTGTGAAACCATGTAGCCATACTTGACATGCACCAGGTTTCCTTGACTCTATCACTGGTGGTAATAGCCCAAAGGTTGGACAAACCCGAACAGTCGGTCTACAACATCCCAGATTCGAGCCACTGTTAAGCAGAAAATGTCCCTAGACAGGACGTCAGGTTGACAGGAGGGAGAGAGTGACCTACTACTATCAGCCTTCCTTCTCAGGCTCAGCTGGCTCAGATGCTTCATTGGACAGAGCTCCCAGCCCCTCATCTGCACCCAGGGAATTGAAGCTATCCTGTAGTTGCAGATCTGCAGGTAGAGCAGAAGCCTTCCTCCTGAGGCCACAAGTCACAAGCTTCTGCATTCGCCAGTCTCCATTTCCCAACCTAATAAGCACAGACTGCCAGCCCATCCTTCAGTTCAGTTGGGGGTTCAGGCTTTCGCATCTTCAGGATCTGGGAGAAGAAACAGTTGATTTCTTTCTGGACCATTTCTGCACCAACTGCTGCATCTGGGACTGTGCTTTAAGACCAGCAGCTATATAAGCTTCTCCACGGCACCTGCTAAAAGGGTGCTTGATCCTCCTTAAGTAGGAGTCAGCTGGAAAAAAACAAGCTCAAAACACCTTCTGAGCAGGAGTAGCTGGTAGAGCTCCTTAGAAGATGCTAGAGCCTGCCGGAAGACCAGCCTCCTGCAACTCCCTGAACATCCTTGAAGAATTCCCAGGAATCCTCTGACAGCTCCAGAAGTTCCCAGGAGATCTCAAAGCAAAGCACAGGGAACTGCTCGCGTGTTGGCTGCCTCTTTCAGCTGCGCTCACATCATGAGTTTACTGCAGCCCTGATGAATGCCGCGAACCACAGCAGGTTGTGTTCATAGCATCCTTTTTTTGTGCAAGTTCAGAGAAGAGTATAACTCTCCAGATCAACAATACACAAGCTACCAAGTGGAACTTCTTAGGTTGCAATGAGATACAGCTGCTAAATCCTAGCCCATCACTGGCCCAAACGATGTAAATTGACATTTAATGGGAAATACTGCAAAACCTCTAAATTTCTTTTACATTATCCGGTTTTCTCGATGCCTTTATTTTCCTGTGTAACCAACAGCTGTTACAACTCTTTATGGAAAAATAAAATTGAAATATTTTAATGATTTTTTGAAAGGCAATGGTAGAAATAGCAAAACAATAATAAGTTTGCAATTTTGAAATTATTTAAAACCCAGGTCTGAAATGCAAGCTCTCAAACGTTAAAGGAGCACTATGGCAGATCAACAAGGCATTACATAAACTCTGCAAATGAGGTACTGATTTGAAACTGCACTAGAGAGGACAGTATCTGAACTTATCATGAAATACATAACGCTGGCAGACAGACGACTGATTTCTGTTCTTTAATGCTGACATAAGGTAAGATACTTCAACACTTGTTTGGAAAGAAAGCACTTGTTCTTGGAGCAATAGCTGTTACTCTTCAAGGACTATAGGAAAAAATGGAGACCAATGCATTGCAGAGCTGCATTTATAAAATTTTGCAGGAAGTGCGGAAACATCTAATTCTCATCAGTTTGTTTTGTCTTCCCATTTATGAAAGAAAAAGTAATTCCAAGGGTAGTGCTTGCCTACATCTTCTTTTCTTGTGGGTGATTGACTCAACATCAGGTTGTTTAGTGAAGAGGAGGAGAAAGGGGAATCAAATCTCAGTCTACCACTACCCCAAGGGGATTTGTAAAGGTGAAGACAAATGTTTCTCAGTCGTGGGCAAACAGCCCCAGGTTGGAGGTCAAACCTCCAGCCTTAGAGGTATTTGAGCCTGAGCACAGGCAAAGGTGACCTGGTGGTTTGGTGCTTTGAGCAGGAGGCTGGACTGGAGACCTCCAGCAGCCCCTTCCAAGAGACATTGCTATCTTCTACGATAAGGGCTTGGTGGTGCCTGCAGACGTTTTTGCCCGGACTGCAGTCTGCTTGTTAGTGCCTGTCCCTCATTTAAAGTCTCTCTTCTCTCCCTCAGATTTCACAGATATGCAGGAATTTCATTGTCACTGAGCTCTCCACCTCTTTATCAAGTTGCAGTAAAAATTGGTGAACAAATTCAAAAGATGTTGGAGGAGATAGAGGAAGAAAAGAGAGACACACAGACAGAGATGCAAACACACTTTCTCTCTCTCCCCCCAGAGAGGAATGATCACGCACTTTCATTTTTTGTTTTGCTCCCACAAAGTTATGCCACGGGGCAGATCGCCACAGGCCAGTGCATGTGGGAATTCCTGTCCTTTTCAGTATGTCCTTAACACAGAAATATGAAGGCACAAAACCACTATTCATCTTCCCAACATAGTCCTACTCTCCAGCACGCTCCTTTTCCTGAGGCACACGGTACAAACTCTGCCAGACATAATCCCAGACAAGGCAGACAACTGCTCTGCCCTGCTATTGTCATTCCCGTGTGCTGGCTCCCATGTAACATTTATGTCCACGACCTGATTTACAAATCCAGCTGACGATATAGACCAGGACAGAGCAGATGGAACAGCACGTTATGACCTCCGTGAGGTATTTCTCCTAATGTATTGACTGAGCTGAAAAAGTACCTTACAGTGTCAGGCTCTCCAAGACGCTAAAGCAGAAATCAAAGTTGGCATTTAAAACCGCCGAGTGAAAGATGTTCCTGTGCATCACAAATACCAGCATTGTCAGCCAGTGAGTTCAGTGGGAAACATCGAGCTGCCCATGTTGGGAAGTTGTTGAGGAGAGAAGCTGGAAGTCTTACTTAATACTTCACATGTTTAATTGTTTTTTTCCACACTTCACGATAAACACGATGTGCACCCACACAGTGCATGAACTGATGTCTGAAACACCAGCCATTACATCTGTGTTGAGAAAAGATCATTTTGGCTTGCTTGGAAGAGATTAGCTGTCCATTTTACACTCCCAGACAGGGTTGCTGGCCCAGTGAGTCAGGAAAAGAAGACATACAGGACTCCAGTGAGTCTTCTGAGCTCTGACTCCACCACAAAATGTGTTTCATTTACCACCACCTTTCATCAAAAGCTCCCCAAACCTTCCAAGTAAAATCAATACCAGAAAGTCCTTACGGTTTCTTGACAGCAACCTCTGTCTTGGTAACAACCCAAAATGAGAAAGAGCTTTTTGATCTCTCTCCGTTTTGCTTTTTTCTGCCTGGAAAGCAAGAGCCGCAGCACTATGAACGCCATTCATGTAACTTCTTTTTGGAAGAAGTTCAGCAGTATTTATTGATGATGGTCAACCGGATACACACCATCTGCCTGTGGGCTCATTCCAGAGGCAGATCTCTACTGTCACAAACCCCTTATTCTGCAGCCGAGCACGTCCAGAGTTTTCTGATCCACTTTGCTCCTTCCATTTACAGTGGGGAAATTCAGGAGTCTCGTTATGTTGCATCATTAAAAACCAGGCAGATCTTTTGTGCCTACCTGAAGCAATGTGAGATTGAGAGACCGACAGCATTCATTTTCTTGACCTCAGGGGCCCCACTCAAGGAAAAAACAAAACAAACTGATGAGGTTTCCCCTGGGTTTGGCACAAGCTCAGGTACTAGCTCAGGTGTAGCCACACAACATCAGGCCAAGTGAATTCCACCCTAAACTTTGCTTAATTCTTGGGCAGTCAGGTCCTCCCTGACAGGTAACAACAGTACTTTGCTCATATTCTTTAAGACTCAGAGGATTAGTCAGTCAAAACCCACTGAGCCTTTAGAAAAGCCACCCACTGACTTCCAATATTTTACCTTTTTTTTTTAAAGTAAGAGGCTAAAATCATCTTTGTCAGAGATATGCAAGAGAATTGTGTAATTCAGGCTTTCTTCTACAATTTTCTTAGCTTTTCCTACACTTCTGCACTGAAGCATCCTCATTTTCCCCCTTTTATCTATTCTTTGTCTCCTACTCTTATTTGCGCAAGTTTTTTTATTCACCCGTGAAACTCATCAGGCATTATTGTACACAACTCTAAGTACTACATACCAGATAAAGCAGGGAGAAAAAAAAAAGAACCAGGAAGAGTGAGTGTAACGCACCTACATGGGACAACTAAAATCCACCTGTAATTATTATTAGCACTAAAATTTTATAGCGTGACAATGAGTTAAAACCAAAATACAGCTACAAGCAAAAAAACGCAAAATCACCTTGATAACAAGCAACCATGTTAAAAAGATAATGAGCAATAGTGAATACGTGCCTCGTGATAAATACGTCCGCTGGAATGACCATATCAGCTACACACAATCCTACTCGCATTTACAGGGCCATTTTTTCTATACGCTCCAGTTCTGCACTTTCATTGACTTCTTCTGTTTTAAGGTTTCTCACTGAATACCTAGAATTTTCCCATTGCGCGTGACTCTAAATCCTTGCCCAAAATATGTAGGGGCACTGGAGAAACCACCATTACTTTCTATTTTCTCCTTATATTTTTTTTCCCTAAATTTTACCTTAAACCAGATTTTCACGTCCCTCCACACTTATTAAACTAGGAAATCAGAGCCAAGCTATATGCACACTTTCATCCTTTTAGGTCCCCAGCTGTTTCAACAGCCTTCTTTAGTTAAACGGTGCAAGAACTTACTTCCATTCCTAAATTCAGGGCTGTAGTCGGAAGAATCTGCTCCCAGTAGCTAATTTAGGTATCACGACCGCTTTTCTCCACTGACAGTGCAGACAGCCGGGTCTGGCAGCGCTGGGTTGTAGGTGGCCTGAATCACTGATCACTTTCTCAAATTCAGATGCTAAAGATAGGCTTCTGTAGAAAAACAGTCTGAATATGGCCCCGCATCTCTGCCAATTTTTCTCTTACGAGTTGTGTTTGCCCAGCTCTGAACCTCTCAAAATCTCATCAAAGATGCTGCGAGAAATGCTCAGCGCTTCAGTGCCTCTTTCCTGGAACCCGCACCATGACCATGCCTCTGCTTCGCAATTTCTATCCCCCTTTATCAGCACTTCCCTTAATCTGCATTATGTAATCCCTATTTGGAAATCATTTGTAGATCTTGTTTATACTCTAATTAATACAATTTACAGACTACTGCTTAGAATAGGGCTGGTGTTGCGCTAAATATTACTGATCATGCAATCCAGGTGCCCTCCAACATGACAAATATACTCTCTCATTCAAGCCATGTTCTCTACTTGCCTAAGACCTTTTTTTCTTTTAGCAGCTCTTCAAACTTTCCTGGTTTAGTTGACTTCACTATTAATTCATTTGTCTGCTTTCTATTTACCAGGCTTTGCTGCAGTCAAAGCAAATGTAATCAGCTGACTGACATGAAATTTGGTCTGAAATCCAAACGGCTGTGAGAATTTCAGCGCTTGATACTGCCAGCCTCTAGTCTAAGAATTAATCCTTCTTTATAAAAAGGGTCACCTTTGAATGAGCAGCAACAATGCTGATAAGAATCTGCAGGACTGAACCTTATAAATGTAATTTTTTGCACATTATTTAGAGAGAACAAAACAAGCAGACAATCAGATTTAGACATCTGTTTTAAAGGCAACTCCGCAAATTGTCTGGAGACCAAAATAGATTATTAGCAGGAAATGGAGTTTTCTTAATATTGAATCCGATCCTGCCCTAATGAAAATCAATGGAATTTTGTCCCAGACTTTCATGGGAGAGGGACTTAACACATTTACGCTCCCAAAGACCTGGCAGCATATACAAAAGCAGAGCTACAGCAACTATCAAGGAGAAAGCTCCATTTGGATAAACCTTGAATTTCAATATAAAAGCATTCATGCTGGAGAAAGAAAGAGAAACACGGGAAGATACAAATGTCAGATTCGAGTGGCATTGCTGAATGCACCGGTGGAAACATTCAGCTTTCTGCATGATCCACCAAGTATGAAAACTAAGGGGAAACAAAGAAAATCCAAAAGATTTAGGTCCACAAGAGTGTGGTTCCATGCAGAAATGTTCACATGGACAGAGTTGGGGCTTCTGTTAGCAATGTTCTTTTCATTTTAGTGTATTCAAAGAAAAATACCAGAATATTTTACAAACATCAGTTAAAACTCAGAATGCTTCTGGGACACACATCCTTATTACACCCATTTCTACAGACTACAGTGACACAGAGTTTGAGTCATTAAATGCCAGAAAATGAGTCAGCAAAGAAAGAGAACCCAAAAGCCCCAATCATCCATCGTCTGTGATAACCACTGAATAACCTCTCTCTCCTCCGTCATTAGTCAGCCTTGGGAATAAAGTCACTTATCTGAAACATAAAACTATTCCATACTTGATGTTTGCCTTTTTTGTATGTTTGTTTTTCACTATGATTGCCTCCTAACATTTCCCAGCCTCGCACACAGACTGATGCACTTAATTTTGACAGACACAAAATCCCTCTTAAATCTGCTGCAGTGTTTATACTGGGATGTATAAAAATGACTTTGTGAAACGGAGTCTCGAAATAGAAAAAGAGATTAAAAATATTTTGCACATGAAGACTTCTCTAGGCTATGAGAGAAAGAGAAGACTATGACAAACTTTATTCTCTTTCTCCTGATCACCTTAAGGGGCCTCTACAGCAGAACTATTATCTTTAATCTTATGTTCTCTTTTCAGCATGTATTTTATTTTCTTCTCTCGGCTAACAGTACCCTGGCCTCTTAACAGCTCCTGAGTTCACCTCCTAAAAACATATTCCAGGATAAGACTGCTCTGTATTAGATTTGCAAAAGTTTAGAAACAGCTTGGGTTCTCTCCGTGCTAACAAACACTTCGTGGTAAATGCCTTTTCAAAGAGAGTTTTGCAGCGGTGAATTGGTCAGCGTATGAGCCAGTTTGCTTAACAAGCATGAACCTCCCTGCCCTGCCAGTATTACCACAAAATACAATCATTTTCCTAAATGGTTTCATTAAAGGGACATTATGAGGCTGAATAGAAGATACTGAATGAAAATGGACACAGTGAATTTTTAGTCATGCCAAACCAGTCTGTGGCATCCGTCACAAAGGTTTCACTGAAAAAAATGCCTCTATCGTTTTATTCGGTGATGAACGCGTTTGCAATGATTCTGAAAGATTCGCTGCCACAGCCACTGTGGCTATACAGTGCTCATCAGCCATGATCGAGCCCATTTATCAGAAGAACCCAGGATGAGTTATTGTCTGACAATGCCAAGGCTTACGGTCGCTGTGGAAAATCATAATCACCCGTTGCTTCAAACAATTCCAGTTGAATTGTCTCCCCAACTTATTCACCCCATGCAAAGCCATGATAGGAATATCAAGAAGGAAGAGCAAGCTGCACAGAGCAACCACAGCCTCTCCTCGAAGAGGCATCACACCAAGCAGCTTGGAATGCAACAGCAAATTCTGCATTTTTAACGAAAACCAGGAAGAAGAGGGCCAGGAGAGCATCGTGTGAGATGGCTGTTGCTATTTTTAATGTACAGTGATGATGGAGCAGAGAATGAGCCTCCCATCCTTTGGGATTTTTCAGCTTTCTCTGGAAGATCACAGAATCACAGAATCATTAATGTTGGAAAAGACCTTTAAGATCATCAAGTCCAACCACCAACCCAACACCACCATGCCCACTAAACCGTGTCCCGAAGTGTCACGTCCACACGGTTTTTGAACAGTTCCGGTGATGGTGATTCCACCACTGCCCCGGGCAGCCTGTGCCAATGCTTGACCACCCTCTCGGTGAAGAAATTTTTCGTAACATCCAGTGTAAACCTCCTCTGGCACAACTTGAGGCCATTTCCTCTCGTTCTATCGCTAGTTACTTGGGAGAAGAGACCCAACACCCACCTCACCACAACCTCCTTTCAGGCAGTTGTAGAGAGCGATAAGGTCTCCTCTCAGCCTCCTCTTCTCCAGACTGAACAACCCCAGTTCCCTCAGCCGCTCCTCGTAGGATTTGTGCTCCAGACACCTCACCAGCTTTGTTGCCCTTCTCTGGACACGCTCCCGCACCTCAGTGTCCTTCTGGTAGTGAGGGGCCCCAAACTGAACACAGTATTTGAGGTGCAGCCTCACCAGTGCCGAGTACAGGGGCACAATCACTGCCCTGCTCCTGCTGGCCACACTATTGCTGATACAGGCCAGGATGCTGCTGGCCTTCTTGGCCAGCTGGGCACACTGCTGGCTCGTGTTCAGATGGGACATAGCACACCGATAGGGTGTCCTGAGGGAACTCCACCTACACAATAATTTAACATGGGCCACAGGCACTAGAATTTTTCTTCCTCCTTCTGCTTGAAGCCCACAGTTGAATTTCCGGAAGACAGAAACATATCCCTAATGTCTTCAGGCTGGTAATAATGTAGTTGAGTAACACTTAGTAGCCTGTGACAAAAAGAGTTGATGATCTTAATCTTAATTTCTAATGAGTCTGTAAGTGGATTTCCACACAGACGAGTTCTTAAGTCAGGTACAATATACTTCCTCCTCAGACCTGCCCCATAAAATAAGTACTATTACAATGTCATCGTCTACATATAAGTTACAATAGAATACTAACATAATCATTCCCATCAACAGGATTCATCTCCTCAAACTGCAGCCATATAAAAGGAAGATCCTCTCTAAGTTCATGGAGATAAAGTCTCCAACGGTGTCGCCGTTCCACCTAACCTGGGCAGTTCTTGTAGGATGGGAAGAATTGCCCTGGGACTACTCATCCCAGTGCACTAACGGTGGACAGAGCCTGGACTTTCACGCAATTCAAATTAAGGGCGATAAATATCACCTATAGTAAGGTGAGAGAGTATATGAGAGATAATTACACATAAACTCCTACAGTCACAACTTTACAGTAATTCAGTGTGATGCCTTTTCATTGTTATCAATATTTTGAAGGCACATTTCTAATGCCAAATCCATTTTCAGAGAGCATGGGCATAAAAACAGTTGAGAATCATGTAGGTGTTGCAAGTGTAGGTGGGTTTCTGTATTCATCTCATTTTACATCCACTAAGATGTAAAGATAAATGTCAATGCATGGTGGTACTACTGGAAGTTGTTTCTCTTGCTGCTGGTGTATGTCTTATTGGTCATTAAGAGAAATCAATGACATGAAGTTACACTTCACAGAATCACTGAATCATTAAGGTTGGAAAAGACCTTTAAGATTGTCAAGTCCAACCATCAACCCAACACCACCATGCCCACTAAACCATGTCCTGAACTGCCACATCCACACGTTTTTTGAACACTTCCAGTGATGGTGCCTCCACCACCTCCCTGGGCAGCCTGTGCCAATGTTTGATCACTCTCTCTGTAAAGAAATTTTTCCTAATATCTAATCTAAACCTCCCCTGGCACAACTTGAGGCCATTTCCTCTTGTCGTATCACTAGGATATCACTTCCATACAAGTAGTAAGTAATGCAAAACTATAAAGAGGACAAGCACATATAAACTTTCAAAGTCAAAAGGCCTAGGGAAAATGAATAGTTTAATAAATGTGTGATGTTACACACAAACTCCCTTAAAAACAAGAAAGAGAAAAGAAAGAAAAAAAGAAAGAGAAAAAGAAAGAGAGAAAGAAAAATGGCTGCCTTATTTCCCTGAACTCTCGGCCACCTCTCCTTCCAGCTTTCTCTACATTACAGATCCAACATGCATCTCTGTCAAGCCAGCCTACGTGGTCGCGCACTGTAAGCTCCTGTCCTCCAGGCTGGAGCCTGAAACAAAAATGAGAGACCAATAAATCATACTAGAACAGGGAATATCAAAGACCACATAGTGGGTTCTTTTTTCTTTCCTTTTTTGATTTCCTAGTGCTTTTTTTTTTTTTTTGGCCTTATGTGAAGCTTCTTGCAAAGACATTTGGCAGATCAGAAAAGCTCATAGACAAAGACAATTAATTCTCATCATCCTTAGTGTGACTTGTACTAACCAATTAAATTTAAAATATTTTTCTTCATGAAATGGGCTTGGATCAAACCCTAATATTAGAAAGTGACTGAACTGAAGTTCACCCACAGTGAACTTTCCTGATATTAAGAGGTTGAGGATATGACCTCAAATATCTATTGATGGAACCTATTAATTCCATACATTGACTGAATCTTCCAGTAACTGTGGTAGGGACAGCTTTTCTGCAGGCTTCACTCTGACGTTACTTGCACAAATAATGTATTTGCACAACTTCTTTACATCTGTGTAGTTAATGAATTAACAGAGCTGAATCAGACCAGTCATTCACTGTGACTGCCTATCTAGAGACCAAATTTGATAATAGACTGTGCTCTTAGCAACAGGATGAGTGTTTCGAGGTGGGAAAAAACACAAATGAGCTGACAAGTGACTACAGCATAGTCAGGAGTGGAAGAAGGACTGATCCTTGGAGACGATTTAACTAAGCTTAACATCGAGGTGCTGGAGCATGTCCAGAGAAGGGCAACGAAGCTGGTGAGGGGTCTGGAGCACAAGTCTTATGAGGACCGGCTGCGGGAACTGGGGTTGTTCAGTCTGGAGAAGAGGAGGCTGAGGGGAGACCTTATCGCTCTCTACAACTACCTGAAAGGGGGTTGTGGTGAGGTGGGTGTTGGTCTCTTCTCCCAAGTAACCAGCGATAGAACGAGAGGAAATGGCCTCAACTTGTGCCAGGGGAGGCTTAGATTGGGTATTAGGAAAAATTTCTTCACAGAGAGAGTGGTGAAGCATTGGAACAGGCTGCCCAGGGAGGTGGTGGAGTCACCATCACTGGAAGTATTCAAAAAACCTGTGGACGTGACACTTCGGGACACGGTTTAGTGGGCATGGTGGTGTTGGGTTGGTGGTTGGACTTGATGATCTTAAAGGTCTTTTCCAACCTTAATGATTCTGTGATTCTCTGATTCTGTAAGCTGGGCAGGAAACTTCAGCCACACAAAGGGCATATTCATTATTCATAAAAATACCACCTTGTGAAAATAAAAACAAATTGGTATATCCTACCCAGCATGTCACTCCTGTTCTTAACAGATCATGATCAATGCGAAAAATAAACCAGAAAAAAGGCACTCTTGGTACTCAATGGTTTCGCACTCTCTTACTTCCATAGAAAATCTTTCAGTGGAGTCTCTTTGCTGTGATGACAACGACAATCTATAGAGGATTTAAACCTCCAGGGTCTTCAATACAACACTCTTAACCAAGACCAAACTTCTTACCACCATGGCAATGGCAAACCATTGCCACCATGGCAAAAAAACCCAAATTTATCTCTGGGCAAATATTCAAAACTTTCTGCTCTGTTTTTTTTTTTTTCTGTATGTCCAGATGAGTTGTTGAGGGGCTGGTCAGAGTAGATAGTACCACGCTCCTTACTCCCAGTTCCGCACCGCCAAATTTTATATCCAATTACTCCAGTCTGCACACTGGAAGTGAAAGGAGAGTCGGACAGAAAATCTCAGTATAAACAAACTCAAAAGTGGGTGATATTTGCAGAAAAACAGTACTTTAACAAACAGACATGTGGTTCTGAGGCAATTTCACACATTGCTTTCCAGGATTCAGGAGTCTCTGTATCATGCTTTATGCAATTGCAGCTGAATGCCTTTTGTTCAGTGTGAACTGCTCAATGTAGTTCAAATGAGTTAGTTTGCCGCCTATATCAACACCTGCCAATGTTTTAGCATAAAAAGAAATGAGGATATTAGGGCTTTTTTTTTTTTTTGACATGGCATCTGGTTGGCTATTGTGAAAATACTAGGGCAGTTGTTCACATCCATTTTGCATTTAGTCTAAATTAGCCTTTTAGATTTAAAAATACCCTAGATTGCCCCCACCTATCATTTTCTCCTTTGATACAATTTCTGAGCTGATGGAAATTTCAATCAGAATGCTGTTAACCTCCAACAAATTTAATATTGTGAGAGTATATTAAGCAGATCACAAAAACTAAATAGATTTTAGTAGAGTTGTAAAAGGCAAGAAGCAAACTGGAATAAAAGATAGTTGGAAGAAAAAATAAGATTGATATGTAAGATGGGAATCTGATTTAAGTCCAGCATTCACTGGAAAAAGCATGCAGGATCTAGACCTTGCAATGTAACCAAAAAAAAAAAAGGTAATGCTTAACATTAAAATAATAGTTTCTATTTCAACTTGTGTGGGCAAAAGTAAATTTAAAAAATGTTATGCCTTCACAGTGGTAAATTAGTGCATTTTGCTCACACATATCTTTTTTAAAAGAAGACTAAGTGATCCAGAACACAATTTCCCTTTTGCAATGCCAAGTCACCGAGCCAGGTGTAAAGCTTTACGGCTCTGGATTCTCAGCCCTGTGTTTAGACCCCAGAATTAAATGACATCATCTCTTTTTTCATTTTCTAGAACCCAACTTTAAAATATTCTACTACCCCAGGGTTCCCTGTTTCATATTGTCAGAGATAAAAAAATTTTGTGGGGTATTCACTTTGAAATCCTTGCTCTGAGATCAAAGGCTGGCTGAGGCAGGGCTACAAAATAGGGCTGAAATAGAAAATAATTATCGATAGTTTCCTGCTTCCAGCTGGGATAGAGAACAGCAATGACAGCCTTCTCCATGGCACTTCACTATCTACCTTTCCGTTTGTGGCCTGAATCTGTATGTAACGCACGGGATTTAAAGGTAATTGAAAATCTGTATTCAAAGAGAGATGCTTGAAAATCTGCTATCTTTCGCCAAAAATATTTCAGAATATTTCAGAGAGATGAAACACATAAGGGTGAGTTCTGAGGTCTAGCCAGTATCTTCACTGACAACTTAAGTTCTAGCGGGGAGGCGGGGGGAACTAAATCTAAAACATAAAGGAAAACTGATTTAGACTGGAAGATGCGACTGATGATTTGGAGCACATGAATTAAAATTGAATGGGATTTTCATAACTCAGCCCAAAAATGTGCAAAATGCAATTCATTGAAGATGAGGACAGAATACTAATCTTCAGCAAGGAATGCAAATGTAAATATCTAGTGGCTAAAAAAAACCACCACCGAAAAACCTGGCTTAGGGACCAGCAGCTCAGGGAAGGCTCTCTGCTAGCAGATTTGCTAACGGGGCACAAGTGGCTCGTATAGCGAAATACGTCCCTCTGAGCCGAACCAACACACGCAGGAATAGTCCGGGAGGGCATCGCTCCGTTGCACGCGCTATTGCTGGCGTTTCGGCACAAACACTGGGTTTGGGTTTGGTCCCCACTTGGAGACTTAGCACAGGTCCGTGGGAAAAATGGTCAGAAGGTGGTAGCAAGAAAGGCAGGAGGCTTTCTCCTTACCAAGGCGAAACCTGGAGAAATACTTAGTTACGCTAGAAAATAGAAAAAGGCTGTGAGTGGGAAGCGTGGTAACCAGCTCCTACGCAGAAAGGTTTTTAAACAGGATGGGATTGGAGACCTCAGGAGGGCTCAAACATTCAACGTGAATCTTGTGTTTATTACATCCTGAGTTTCAGGTAGATTGTATTTAAATTTAAGTTCCCAGAGAGACATAAATTCCCGTTTCTCATATAAATTTTTAATGCACTTCCATTATTAAACCCAATTTTATTCCAAGGAGCTTTGCCTCTAAAATTAATCAAAAGATTTTGTGTCATATTCCAGATGAAGCAAACACAGGATTCCAGGAGCCTAACACAGAAACCGGACTCTAAAAATAGACTGTGCGGAGCCTGATTTGCTGTAAGTCGAGTGGGTAGGTCACATATCGCATCTCTGCCGGCTGATCAGCATCGGTCAGGTCTTGCTTGAAAGGCAGCCCAAGAGGGAAAGCAAATAGATTGATTCAGCACAGAGCTCAGGAACACGCACTGATATGAAAAGAGAGAGCAGGAACTCCATGAAATGCAGTGATATCTCTATACATTTGAAAACAGAGTTTGAGGGTGGGTTTTTTTTCCCCATGTCTGTTCATCGCTCTGCATTCAAATGCTAAAAATAAAACTTGCTGATTATGAATAGGTGAGAGTCGGGTCTCCATCAAAAAAAAAAAAAAAAGTACCCTGAAGTAGTATCCTAAGTATCCTTAGTATCCTAAAACTTTTCTCTTAGTCTTCCCAATTTGGGCAAATTAATCCCTGTTAACAGCACAGATATTTTGCATGAGCAAAAATAACACGAGCTACCGCTGGGAAGATCAAAGCTAACGGTCCGTGCCTAAGGTCTCCCCTCTGTGCTGGAGGCAGAGCTCAGCAGAAGACCGTGGAAAGGGCTCTCTGGTTTTGGATACCCAGCATCGAGGCAGAAACGTTCAGCACAGAGGCACACAGACGCTTTGGGATGAGTCAATGAAGGGATAACGATCTTGGGGGGGGCACAAAAGGTGTTTGCAGGTACAGAGCAGTCGTTTGCTTGTTCCTCCTGACTGCGGGGTTACACGGACCCGCTGCGCACGTCTGAGAGTCTCGTGGTATGGGTTTTGTTGAAAACAGGTTTAAAAATGAAATCCCAAACCTCTTCCGTAATGCATGTTTTGGTATGTGACAAATAGTGAAGAAATACCTAAATAAAGAGCAAGATACCTTAGTGAGATCATCTCTCTCTGAGAGGAGGAGGAATTCATTCCAAAAGTCAATCTTCTCATTAATTATTTGTATTAACAGAAACGCTGACACATCAAACAATTTACTTGGTTTCTTACATATTATCCTCGGGTGACAGCCTTGAGCCCAGCACCCAGCAGAACACTTTGAAGCATTCCAAGAGGGGGTCAGATGCTGCTCTGGGGGACCTGTCCCCAAGGCTACAGGGATGTGGCAGCTCCAGGCAGCTCCATTCAGCCACGGGGCTTCACTTGCTGCTCTCGCACCCTTTTCCTCTAACCGCACGCTCAAGAAGGGCAGCGTCATCCTTCAAGACGCTGCTTCAGAAATGGAAAGGGGGGAAAAAGAACGTTCACAACCTTCACATTGAAGGTTTGTTCCGCAAGTTTTCTTTCGTGAGACTAAGAATAAAAGGGCGAACAGAAATGTCCATGGATGTTACTTTAATCTTACATCAGGAATATACAACACCCTCTGTCTGACTCCATTTTGGCTAGACGAGACCCGCTTGCTTCAATGTATGAGACAGTATAGGAGTTAGATCACGTGCCTGGTGCAGTTCCAGCTTTAATCCAAAGTTGTTCTTGACACAAAACCAGAGAAAACTTGGCAGCATTGTCTCCCGAGCTTGGGTTCGGTCCCGAGCAAAATTCCAAATTAAACACAAGGTCCCAAATCTGCATGGAGCAAACCAAAGAAAATGCTGGCACCGACGCCAGTGAAACAAGCAGCCAAATTTTACTGATACCCACACGGCGCTTCTCTTGCAGCTACCCACAAAGAACTAACACCGCCTTGTGCGGGCTATTTGCCCTATAATTGGTACCTAAAACCAAGGAGAGGGATGTCAAGGAAAGGAAAACTGGTGTCCTTTCTCTCGGCAGATGTGTCCATCGGCCATCACCACCCCAGGCCGTTGCACACAGAAGAGGTCGGAGCAAACCTGCACCGGGCAGCGCTGAAAATCCCAGTAAGGAGAAGCAAAAGGAAAATACCAAGCATGACTAAATAGTTGATCACATCAAAGGAAACAGCTGATTTTAGCTTGTGAGGATGGGAGTGATCGCTTCTCGTATTGTGTCTACTTAGGACACAGGACTGGGGGCTAATCTTTCATGCACGTTTCCTGCATGATTAGGTTAAAATCACTTAAACTGTGACATCTTTGCTCGCATCAGGTAGGACCTTTATGCACAGCAGAGTTTGAAACAATGCTCCGAATGAGTAAGGATCCCAGAATTGCCTCTTGACGCTCCCTGTGATTCAGCCCTCGCTCCTCCCTGAGACGTAAGGCAGGACTGGTACCCACCGAAGTCAAAACAGCATCCTGCATGCCTAAGTGCCATTCAGTCCTTGCACGGGTGATGCTGTGCGGCCGCTAAAAAAGCCTATGACAAGTTTTTTCCTCAAATACACATGCATTTTCATTAGTCTAAACTAAATGGTGTCCAGAGCACAGAGTCAGACCCCTGCAGACAAGCACTCAGGAGGACGATGCGATCAGCACACTGGCTTACAGATTGGGAGGAAATTTTTCATTCCCTAGAAGTGGGTAGAATCAATAGCTCATTTTTCATGTTACGGTTATTATGCTCAGCGCTCCATGGGTATTGTGTTATATACAGCCTCTATAGCAATGGCTTAGATTCCTCACTCCTGTTTGCTCTGTCAGTGGCAATAATTGCAAAAATCCCCAGGGCTCGGGAGTGTTTAGCTCTGACTGGGAAATACAATAGTGGACCCAGTAAAAGTAAAATAATAGCCAAAGACAGCACCACACATGAAAACAACTGTAGCACGGCACCTTTCCAGTTCTCTTAGAGTGATTACCCCCATGGCAACCCAGTTTCCCAAAAAAGCATGAGGTAAATGGTTGGGTTTTTATTAAAAGTGCCTTTCACCATCCACAGGAGTTGCTCCCGAGCATTGTAGCAACATCACAACACTGCACACGCACAACTCTGCTCATAGACGTCCCCGCATTCCTCGTGCAGCATGACTGGAGAAGCTGACGAGGACCTGGAGCACGACTCTCCCCTCCTTCACCTTCAGGCCAGGGCAGCAAAACCTCATCCTGTATCACAGTTTTCAACATCTTATCAATCTGTGAGTGCAAAATGGACATGAGTAAGGAGCTGGGGCTGAGGGGAGGGGGTGGGTGGGATAAACTTCACGACACACTCTACCTTAAACAGGCTTCTGTCTTCCTGAAGTAAAGCCACGGACTTGCGCTTTGCTGTGTCGATATGCAAGAGTAAAATTTGGCTCTGAAACCTATGGTGATTACACAGAAACTGTAAAGTACAGTAAGGTACTGGGAAAAGCGCCTTAGAGTCCACCTGACATGTACAGCACCATCATAAATATTAAAAATAGTAGTAGTAATACTAATGGGCAATACGGATCTATAGTGAAAAGCAGTATCTCAAGGCTGGGGGCTGCAAGAACAAAGGTTGTCCGGCGATATACACCAACCTATGGATCCCTCAGACCACAGTGTATAACAGAAAATTCATTTTTCTGGTTTGCAAAAAGCCAGACCCTCAGAACTGACAGCTAAGAGAAGCACACAGCAACAATGTCCCCTGCAATGGGTTTGTCTTTCAGATAAGCGAAACAGGGCACCGACTGTGAAATAGCTCTTCAGTAGCGAAGTCTTCAAGCCAGGTTGAGAATGAAGAAGGTGGCTGAAGAGACACCAACTCCCAGCCTTCTTCGTGTTCAACCACTGACTGCCAATTTCTGTTCAGGGCTGATTTTTGGTATACGCTAAGGGACATAGCATGCGGGATGGGATGCCATCCAGAGGGACCTGGACAAGCTCAAGGAATGGGCCTGTGTGAACCTCCTGAGGTTCAACAAGGCCAAGAGCAGGGTCCTGCCCCTGGGTTGGGGCAACCCCCAGTATCAGCACAGGCTGGGGGATGAAGGGATGGAGAGCAGCCCTGCCGAGAAGGACTTGGGGGTGCTGGTGGATGAAAAGCTGGACATGAGCCAGCAATGGGCGCTCACAGCCCAGGCGGCCAACCGTGTCCTGGGCTGCACCCAAAGCCGCGTGGCCAGCAGGGCGAGGGAGGGGGTTCTGCCCCTCTGCTCCACTCTGGGGAGACCCCCCTGCAGTGCTGCGTCCAGCTCTGGAGCCCTCGGCACAGGAGAGACATGGACCTGTTGGAGCGGGTCCAGAGGAGGCCACAGAAATGATCGGAGTTTTTTGCTACACCTTAAATCAGCAACCGTAAAATTTCAAAATTTTGTATCTCTGCCAAACATACATATTCTCATATATATTTGAATTTGTAAAAAAAAAAAAAGACTATTTTATTTTTACCCAGATAAACAGTAGCAGGCTTGGAGCTAGACCTAGCAAACCTTTGCAGCCTAAATGAAATTTGACTGTTTGTGTTTGCAGGAACACAGAAAACTGTTTCAATAAATTCCTTATAGAGGAGAAGGGAAAAAACACTGATGATTGAACAGCAGAAAAAGGATGAGAAAGCTAGTTGGACTCTCATGTTCTCCTGACTACATAAGGAAAAGACCTATCAATAAAGCTGAAAGATAAAAATTGATAGGATAAAGTAGCACGCACAGACTCTAATTCAATTAACCTGCAGAACTCCCTGCCAAGAGTTTCAAATCAGGGCTGATTTTCATGTGAATTAATAAAGTTGTCACCATATGACTGACTAGATTTGAAATGTCAGAGTAATCTATAGCACCAGAGAGTAAACCGATGGTCGTCTTTGGTCAACAAACAACAACAACGTTCTACCACCATAAAATGGTAATTGCTTTATCCGTGTTTTCCCTTTGCTACATTTAGCTTTGGCCATTGCTGGAGCAATACCAACTTGATCCTGAAAAGATGTTATAGTATTTGCATTATACAGTTACGTAAAAAGGGGTATGTGTGTAAATAAAGGATTTTAGAGGAAAGGTTTGCAGGCTCAGGAGCCGAGTGGCCAGATTTACCACCAGCCTGTGCTTGAAGCGGTAACGCGTATGCTCGACCGCGTCGTGCTGCTGCACGTACTGTATATGGCAGGCAGCGAAGGGGGCTGAAACGCCAAATTTCATTAAGATTCTCCAGCAGCTGCTGTAAAAGGAATTAGCATGAGAAGCACAGCACAAAGCTATCAGAAGAACGCCGCACAAGTGAATAGAAATTGAAGAAAAATGAGATCCTTCTGAAATATTGCAATCACTTCTTTAAGCAATAAAGAGATGGTTTGTTAAATAATAGACTAGAACAACTCAAATAAAATAAAAACTGTCAAAGTACCCTTTTTAAAGTTGCTACACAATCTTCCAATTTTGCTTTCATTACTAAACAGTAACAGATGATCAGATTTTGTCATCATCTTGTCTGGACAATATCTTACCAGCATTTGAGTACATTAGAAAATGAAAGAATACCGGAAGAAGATAATTTAATATAATTACCACTTTCTGAAAATAGCTTGTGCATAACATTCACTTGATATAGCTCAAATAAAGTGAGAAAGAAATCAAGGATGGAGAAACTGTTTCCTATTTAAGACCAGATACAAACAGCTTGTCCTAACTATCTCTTTGGCACCAACTTCCCTTCCCTGTGTGTTGAACCAAATGAGCAAAAATAATTGTGCCAAAAGAAACCGCACGTTATTGCCCGACCAGGAGCTTCAGCCTTAATTAGCCCAAAGATGGTCTGGCTTCACCAGCTGCAAACCTTGAGTTAGGTGAATCCTTTCCCGCAGACCTTTTCCTTCACAGAAAGAGAATGAAAGGACAGAAACAGAGAAACAAAAGTTGCACTAAATTGTGTCCCATTGCCACATAGGCTGAAGGGCTTCAACCTGCCCCCTCCACCCCCCAGCCAACAGGTCGGCCACTACATCTTCAAAACCACAGTGCGTGGTCAGCAAAGTCATCCTTCTCGCTGCCTCTGAAGCATCCCCGATGCAACGTGCAGCAGCAGCCATTCCCTTGCACCATGCCCTCCCATGCGTACACCGAGAGTGGGTTTTCTGGCAAGCAGGAGAAGAAAAAAATGCCCATTTTCCTGCAAAAGTCGTAGTCACTGTGCCACGTACTGCACCAGCACTCCCACAATCACCCCAGCTCCCACCCAGTCTCTTGTGACCCCCTCAAGGGTACAAGAAACCATCTCTGACCCATTGAGATCTGCACCTTTGCTGACTTGTAGGAACATAATTATTTTTGCGATTTCTGTCCTATTTCAAATACTGTTGAAACTAACCACTGCCTTGAAAAATTACTGGGAACAGGCATATAGACAGCATCGCAGAGGCTAATTTCCTTAGGAAATAGTGCTAAAAACCAGCTTCCTGCCTATACGGCCGGATAGAAGTCCCCTTTCCTTAACCCCATGTGTCTCTAGCTCTATCTGCAGCAATCCTAACTTACACCCGAGCTAAAGAAACAAGCCACAGCCTTAGTTACATCAATCATTAACAAAACAGCAGCTGATAACATAAGTGCACAACATGCATGTATCTGTTTGTTATTAGGACCACAAACACCCTTTGGCCTTTTTTCAATTCTCAAGCAGCAGAGAAACAAGTCACAGTTTGGAAGAAAAATTCACTATGCTGGGGACTTTCTCAAAGCCTTTTACCACTGATTACAGGAAAGGTTTGTGTCCTTTTCTCAACTAGTCTTACTCTGTTGGGCACAAAGGCAGAAGGGAAGAAAATGAAATACCACCTGGGTCACCGTATCTGCTCAGGGAACTGATATTAGAGGCTACTTTAATTTATTTTATATCGGAAAGGTGCACGCTAGCAAAGGCAGAATGACATCCAGTGGCAGAGGTTAAACCTAGAGAAATTAGAATGGGAAATAAAAGGTGAATCATAAGGGTGGTTGATTTTTAAAGGATGTGAAAAATTCAAAGCAAAATCTGGTACCCTTCTGAAAATCCTGCAGGTCCATCAACCAGAATTTACTGGGTGCAGTGCAGAAATTAAGTGAAGTAGTAGCATCTGTGATATTTAGGGACAGGATGACCACAGCAATCCTCCTTCAGACCTTTGTATCATCAGATCTCTGAAAAGCAAGGAGCGAAGAGAAGCAGGATGCCTTGAAGGTGAAAGCTATTCTGGTGAAAGACTCCGGCACCAGGTTCTGCAAAGCGATTTTTCATACGCAGTTTGTATTTCTAGTATTTCCTTGATGTTTCTCGAAAACAGGAGATGACCAGTTGCAGACCTCCCCTGTGCCTCGGCACACGGTGCCAGAGATACTACTGAGCACACGCTGCCTCAGCAGAACTCTGAAAACCTGCATTTGGTTTAGAGCCGTGCCACTGGTATGCCGGGCAAACTGGTGGCTCACTCCGTGCTTTGGTTTCACCACCCATCAAACGCAAAGGATGATCCTGATGTCTTCTGTTTAGTACTTCAAGACCTACTGCTGAAAAAAGTACTACTAAAGTGATGTTAACCCAGGAAATTTTTTCATCGGTTAATTGTAAATCTTCAATACAAAGGACACCACTGTCATTTTTCTAAAATAATAGGCTCACACTATAGCAGTTATCTGCTTTACAAATGAAACACTTTACTCAAGTGAAGGCAAAACCCTTTGAAATGAGAACAAAAAGCTCACTTTTTTTTTTAACTGCCAAGTTCTTTCAAAGCTTTTCTTTTACTCCTCTGCTGAAATCCAGAATTTAAAAAATTCTAAATTATGTATCTCCAGTTTTATCAATGGGCCCTTTGGATTTTTGTTTGAAAGGTTACTTACTTGCCACCCCGTGCTCTAAAGAGAACATAAAAGACTTCTGCTGCATTGATAATCTACATGTCAATTGTTGGGAATAAATTTCAGGGAAGGCTAGATGGCATATAACTTGCTGGGAACCACTCTGCAGGATTGCGGGCAAGGATACAGTAACGTCCTTCCAACAGGACAAATAACATATCCATTCACTACAAGCCAATCCTGTCATGTTACCTCATTTTAATCAGCCATTTTATGATACAATATTCATGTGAAAATCAGGCTCAAAATACCCCCTGCCAAGGTGACTTGAAGACATAAAATTGAAAAGTTTATTTTGTGTATTTTAAGATCAGGTTTTGTCCTGAAATAATGTAGCATATTAATTGAGTTTCATGTGGATAAGAGAGAGAATGAAAGCAAGGGGAGGGAATAAGGAGACGGGCCAGGAGCTACCATCTCTCCCTCAATGATTAACCAGCCCAGGCTAAAGCTAACATGGTCTTCCTGCACTCCTCAGAAGCAGAGCACGGTTATTTAGCACCTTTGATTGTGTTAAAATGGGGAAAATTAAAAAGCCAAATGTTGGGCTTGGATGGTGGAGCAGAACTGCTCAGCAGGATCCACAAAAAATGGGGCGGCCAAGTCAGTCCTTGAACTGTCTCCAAGGTGGGGAGGTGGACAGATGTGGCATGCACATGCTTTCCCAGGAGAAGACAATCGCTTGTGGGGATGGGGATGAGGAGGAGGATTTCCTCTAGCTGTAATCCTCACCACACGGCGAAAGCCAGCTGTCGAGGAAGGTGTCATTAGGAAGGAGAAGTCACCTTGGTCTATTCAAAAAAGATGTCGATAAAGGAAAGGGAGAAGCGTTGACTTTGTGTATCAAAGCCACGCACAGCCACGGCGTCACGTGGTTTCAGAGCTATGCCCCCCATGGGTCTCATTCTTGGCTGGCTCGGTTTGCAAATCAAAACAAGGTATTTCATGTCGTTCAGCCTGCAACCTCAGCCTGGTGCACCGAAAGACCAGCTGGTGACCTTTCCCCCACCGATGGTCCAGCCTCATGCCCGCGCAGCCCAGAGACACAACCGAGCTGGCGACCGCGCTGCTCGTAGGAGAAGAGGAGAAGGACACGGCTCGATCTTTCGCTCTCGTATTGGCTGTGCCATGCTGCCAGTAATGAAAATTCGTATCTGTCAGTTTATTAAATTGATCGAAGTGAAAAGGATCACAGGGGACCGAGGCTGTGAGGAGGAGAGCGCAGTCCTCCAGACCGCAACCGCAGGCTGAAGGCATCCCCCTTCTTTTTCCCCAAATCCTTCATCTAAACGCACAAAACCTTTCGGCAACCAAACTCCTCCGAGGCTCAGCGCGCTCACCTTCCGCAGGCATAACGATACATCGATATTATGCAGACCAGGACCAGTATTGGCATTTCCATACCAGTGGTTATGTGAAGTTTTAAGCTGGTTTTCAAAAGGGCATTTTGTCAAGTATAGTTCTGCAGCAGTGTTTTTGACTTTTTGCAGCTGAACTGAAATAGATGAGGGGTGGTAGTAAGCTTATTAGGCCAAAATTGACGTTGCATACAAAAAATTACAAGAATGATCCTTTTTGGCTTTTTTATGTAATAATTCTATTCTCCTACATTGCCATAAAAACCAGCAAAGAATATTTTAATTAAAAAAAAAAAACAACCCTGACATTAAGAATTGAACTTTCTTATTTCAAGGGAAAAAGAGCCCCCACTTGCTCTAGCCATTTTCCTTTTCTGTGGGTATAACGAAAAAAACAATCTGACCGTAGCCGAAGAGTACGGTTGCTGATCTTGAACTTTTCACAAAGGGTTACAAGGGGTGTTTCTCAGGGGTCAGTACTGGAGCTGATACTAGGAGAAAGTGTGGACTCTCCATCCTTGGCGATTCGCAAAACTTGCTGGAGACAGTTCTGAGCAATCTGACCTAACTTTCAGGTTAAGCTTCCTTTGAGCAGGGGGTGGGACTACATGGCTTCCAGAAGTCCCTTTCAACCCAAAATTTTGAATGATGCTCAATATCTCGGTCTGTACTCATGCACATCGTTTTTTGTGATGGCTGTTGACAGAAGAAGGCAGGCAAAGGAGTCAGGTTTCCACCATTCCTTTTAAAGGAGAGAGAGGGGTACAACTCATACTTGGCACTACTTATCCACATCTGTAAGCACTCCAGAAATGGAGGGATGGGAGGAAACCCAAAACCTACTGCTCATTAGAGAAGAGATGAGGTGGTCTCCCTGTTTCTTCTGGTTTTAAAAGAGCGTTTTCAGCTTCCGTGCAGCCAAGGGACCTCAGTATGACCAAAAGCAGTTGATGTGTTGTGACTTTGTTCCCAGTTTTCCCTCTGGGGGACTAAAAAGAAATAAAATACAGAGGGCAATAGCAAGCACTAGAGAATTATAGACCTAGTGTTCTTCGTAACAGCAGCTGTGCCTCTATTTCACTGTGTCGTGCTTAGATAATTTTGAAAACTAGCTCCCCTGCTATGCATCCTGCTGCACACTGTAAGCTCATCGTGCAGCAATATCGCTTCAGTAGCCAAACAATTTTAGAAAATCACTCCTACTTTTCAAGTTGAAAAAATAGAGATTGAAGAACAGGGTGTTTTCTAGGTAATGGTGACAGATTCCAGAACTCAACGATTAGCAACAGAAGGTTTTGTGAAGAACAGCACATAGACACAGACCTGACCACAAATGCAAAGCAGTACGGTAGTTTTATTTGGTTAGTGCAGATAATAATTTCACTACAAGCTTGGCTGGGGAACAATGGCTCTAACAGTGCTACAGGTAGGACTTCCTAAACTGTGCTTTTAAATGTAAGTAATTAAGCATCTGCATGCTTTGCTGAGTCAACGACCTTTTGACAAAGATTTACTCTGAGAGCAATAGAGATTGAAAATGAAAAATGTTTTTGTGATAATATCTTATTTTTAGTATTTTGCCTTAATACTCATGTCTTAATGACTTCAACAAAGTCTTAACAGAGAATTTACACGTTGCAAAATATAAAGTTTTCCTGAATTTACAGTGTCTGGAGTTAGATTAATTCATTTAAAATATTAAAGAGAAAAGCAAAATCATTGTGGAAACAGCCACTGATAGAGTATGGAGAAGGACTGTGCTCTGGCGATCAGGGAAGTAGAGTAGCAAAGGAAAGGTAGCTCTTCAAGTATTTCATAGAATCGTTAAGGTTGGAAAGGACCTTTAAGATCATCAAGTCCAACCGTCAACCCAACACCATCATGCCCACTAAACCATGTCCCAAAGTGCCACCTCTACACATTTTTTGAACACCTCCAGTGATGGTGACTCCATCACTTGCTCCTTCTCCTAAGATTACTAATTGAGACAGTAATTTGGGTGGCAAAAGTAAAATTACTTTTCCTTTTTTTCATTATACAGTCACTCACATACTAGAAGAACATCACGTATTTTATTTTGGGCTTTTAAGAAGTTCCTGAGGCATTAGGGTGATCTATGAAATACAAATTCAGAAAGAGAAATTAAAAAAAAACAGCAACAACAAATAAAACCCAACAGTTTTAATACCTTGCAGCAGCCATCCTCAGAACTTGAAATGAAGTAAGAAGCAGCTGAATTATGAGTTGGACATTTCTTTGCAATACTTTTCATGCTGGGATCATGGAACATGTTTCATTTTTACGAAAGATATGTTCTTAGCAAAGAGGCATATCTAAATGTCTTTATTTTTTGATCCAAATTTAGCAACCGGAATTTTTACAGAATATATGATGCTATAAAGCACCATACATACAGGTCTTCCACACGGGGATCTCTAGTAAAAAGCTGCTAAAAAGGCAGTCTGAAAACAGTAATAAGGAAACAAACACAACTTCATAATAACAGAGCACATGAATAGCACCCCAAGGAATGTTATTTCTGTATAGGTAGCAGAAAACGGAACAAAAAATCAAAGTATAAAAATGAAATGAAACGTTTCTGGGGTTTTTTATTGCATGTATGCAATCTATCATAACTCCTTTACTAATTTTAACTGGTGAGTCAGAGAAGTGTCATTGTTCTAATCTGCTTGGACCATCAAAACAGCTTTAGTTCCATTATTCACTTACTGTATTAGGTGATGAATTAGTTGGGGTATTGCATGCCTCTCCCACTCCTAACTTTTTTTTTAATGAAGGTGTCCAGGGACTCAAAGCTGTCATTCAAACACAAGAAATCCTTTGGTTTTTCATATGTGGAAAGACATTTCTTATAACTCATCTCCCTAACAGTAATATCAAAGTGAGCTGGAAATTTAGGAAGAAAGGTAGCATGAACAGTTTCAATGATCTCTTCTAAAACTTTGAGACTAAAATTAGATGTGCAGTTCTCAACAACTGATGCTGTAGCACCAATAATGTCTTTAAATTGCTTGGCTGAACGGAAGCAATTTAGAAAAGGGCAAAAGCATGGATGCAATTCCTTCTCCCGTGCACTATTTTCTTTCCTGTACTTATACACAAAGAAGTGTGATGACTCCCATTTAAATTGAAGGATTACCACCACCATGGGACAAGTATTCGTTACTAAGGAGAAAGGATTTGTGAAGGCAAACCATCAATCTTAAAACTCTCGCTGACCCCACTTACACATTGCAGTCCTTGTTGACACTCCTTTATTTCAGAGTTAGAAGGACTCCTCCTCTTGCTAACACAATCAGACAGAAAAGTTTATATCAAAGCTATAAAAAGTAATGACATTTTAAGAAAACAGCAGCATATTGTTTTTTCCACTGCTAAAATAGGCCTTTGAAACACAATCCAAAATTAGATGCAGTTGGCTCAACTTTAATCCATAGCACTCTGGGCCCCAACAACTTATCCAGAATATTACAAAAAGTATCCTAAAATCTTAAAAACTGAGCAGTTGCTAGCAATGCAGGGGAAAAACCGGCCATGCTAAGTTGCAAAAAAAAAAAAAAAAGGGTGGTGGGGGGAGAAAACTTCTTATTCCTGAAATGAAATTTTAGAAAGCAAATCTTTCTCTCCTGTATTTCCTGCAGAATTAGCTCTTCAAAGGCCATCTTCTTGCTCTTTGGGTGACCTTTCCGCTGTTACATTTCACTGCCTGCCCTCAAGGATATCTTTTTAACATCTTGTTAAACGGGAGGGGGAAACGTCAATGAGCAAAAGACTCCAAAATGGAGGCACTTCTGCTTCAATAAATACTTCGAGGATATATATACCGCAAAAAAGGGTCTCTCATTTCCAAAGGCCAAAGATATTTACAGAGAGATTTCTATCAGTGCTTCGGAAAACTGGTTACTGCACGGTAAAAGAAAACTAAATGAGTGAGGATTTCATTGACCGTCGCACATGTTGTCAAAGAGAATATCATTATTAACACAACTAGTATCACTATTTTAAAATAAACCAATAGTGGGCAATCCCTTAAAGTCTTTGAACACAACCAGGCATTTAATTATGTAATTAATCCTACCCAGAATGCAGTAGGAGAGGCTCCCCGATCAAGCATTAAATTAGATGATTGGTTGGGAACATCTTTTAGTATCACTATGAAATAATATGCCGATCCCATCCACCTATAATGAACAGAAAAACATTTTTTTTCAAGAACATGCAAAAGAAATTTTCTTTCTTGTCCTGATTTTTCCCAAAGTGAGAAATTGGATATGCTTTTTCTCATTTAACAATGGTTCCCTCACCCTCAGTTCCTCCCCTTCTATGGGACATAGCAAACTTGAAAGTCTCTTTTGTCTACAAATTTTGTTCTTCATCTGCTGCAAAAGACACCAAATTAACTGTATTCAGTTAGACTGCATTATTTGTGTATCTTGTCTTTTGAAGAAGACCCTGGCTGAGATTAACAGGCCAGCAGAACACTGCTTACTATTTTTAAAGGAATTTTAAGGGGAAAAAAATCAGGCTTTGACATTGGAACACTGCTCTAGTCAGAAAGTTTATTTAAAAAATAAATCACTGGGAAAAACAACAATGCAAAACCCCAAGGTCTTTAACACACAAGATTTCTAACTCCCCGCTTTCATCTTTTCCGATCTGTTCAGCAGCAGCAAGCGCCTTGTGTGGTCCCTTCTGCTCAAGCGTGCTTGACAGGAAGATTGTCAAGTTAAAAATTACTTTTTTTAAAAGATAACTTAAAAAATAATTAATTCCCACAAATCACTTGGACAGCCAGGGAAGAAAAGCAGGAAAGGAAAAGAGGAGAATTTACCACCCTGTGCACTCATAAAATGGACACTTAGAAACAGCAGGATAGTAAATTTTTCCAATTTCTCCGCTTGTGAGAAAGCGGAGAGTGAGAGCACCAGGCTTGTAAAGCAAAGCAGAGTTATGAACCCCAAGACCTCTGCAGTTCCTCCCCAGCACAGCTTATCCGGCAACGTGGCTCCTCTAATCCGAGACACACGTCAGCCTAAAAAGCCTGTGGTGCACCGGGCAGTTCCCAGCCCGTCTGCTGATACGGGCTCTACAAACCCGTAATCCTCTCGGAATTGCCAAAGGGATGGCTGAGGTGAAGCAATACTGATAGAAAAAGCTCATCTTCCTCTTCCTCACACTCCTGTACACTCAGGGAACATTCGGTGAAGAGCTTGGACTCACTAGAAATTTTGCTGACAAACTTTTGGTCTTCAGATGACATTTCTTTCCCCTTGTTTAGATACGTCTATCAAGTAAAGTTTACATTCCACCTAACGCCTTAATTCGCTTGGACATTATCAATCTAGGCTTTAGATCTCAACCTTTTGACCAGAATGTAAAATAAACTTCTAAAATACGCCTGCTGGAGCAGGGGGATGCCCGAAGGGGCCGTGACCCCGTGGGCAGCCCGC
>NW_010536963.1:0-8891 GCF_000687285.1 Phaethon lepturus | reverse complement strand
CCCGCCCCCCCTCGCCCCCCATGGTCACTGTGTATTGAAGTTACACTTGCTCCTGAGTTAACTCTAGGATTGATGTCTGTAGTTTTTTATGTTTCTCTTTGTCCTCACCGTTTCTGCTTTTCTTACATTCTTCCATAAAAATGGCTAAAAGAGAGTAGCTAAAGCGTGTGTCAGAATGGGGGCGGAGGGGAGGGGGGAAGGAGGGGAGAACAACACCTTTGTCCCAATTCAGTCAACTCAACAGTCACAACAAACTGTTTTTTATGACAAAGGCGTTTGAAACAAAGGAGCCATTTTAGAAACGGAAAGAATCTTGCATGCTTTAGTAAGTCCAGGTTTTTGTTCTTTTCTGCCTCCACTCCCCTCCCTATCCTAATTTATCCTAAAACGAACTAGTATAGAAGAAATGGCATCTCTTAAATCCTGCATCATCCCTATGCAGTACAGCAAGCTTACCGTTTGCCTTCTGCTTTAAATATTTTGCTATGCATTTTTAAAGATTATTTTGTACTGGTAGATCCTTGAATAGTTGAAGCAGTTGAGTGTGCTTACGATAAGAACATCTCGTTTCCCTGAGAACAGCAAAAGACTCGTTATGTGCAGTAATTTGGTAGGTGTTGCTTACTTATGTCTATTTAGAATATTTAGCAAAGCACAAGTATAGAGGAGACTTCCTGATTCTTAGGACAGCCTGCTTTTCCCTGACTTTCTTAAAAAATGTGGACCACTGAATTTCCAAACCAAACAGGTGGAGTTACATCTAGAAATATCCTTTGACTTGTTAAATTCTCATAATTTGCTTATCACTTTAAGCAGTATTTCAACTAAAACTAATGAAAAACCACATTACTGTAGCAATTGACTTATCAGCGAGCCTAATAGATGCTCGGAGACAGGAAGCCTATGATTTTTCGGCAATGAAATCATGTGACAGCATCAGATGCTGTATGTATCGCTCTAGATAGGAAAGCAGCAGAAAATACTTCCAAGAAAACACTCATCAATGGAAAAATCATGTTACAGAATACATTTTTTTAACTTTCCTGCTGGTTCACTGATAATACAGTAAAACATGTTCTACTAGTGTAAAAACCTGCTAGGGCTAAGCATGTCACCAGAGTGTCTACGAATCCTTTGCCTGCTCAGCTCTTGAAACAGGGCTTTATTAACCGTGGGACAGCGTCCCATTAGCTGCACCGACACTTGTGAACCCAAGAATTTCCTCTGATCAAACATCTTTCTGTCACTCTTGCCAAGGAATTAGTCCCTCAAGCTAAGCTATATTTAAGAAGAGAAACTTGAGGTTGGTTGTTTTGTTATCTGTCATCTCCCCTGCACAGTGTCTTGCTGCTGCTTGCAGTGATGGAAGCAGAGAAGATGCTTTTGCACAAATGGTAGTGTGTGTAGGGCTCCAGACTGCTGCTTAAATAATCTTGTATTTTAAAGCTGTCTGGAGAATTTGTATTTACAGTTAAGCTGTGATCAGCTGTAACCAATGTTAACAAAAATTCTGTTCAGTTGTACAGACAGGGCTTAAGTGCTATATAGAGCCAAGGGGTCATTTGAAGTGTTAGCAGTAAATTGCAAGAAGAGCAAGCTTGGGCTGCCTGGAGATCAAATCTTGTTGGATTTAATGCCCTCTGGCTAATGAGACTTTTTTTAATGAACATCTGCTCAGACTTCTTAATTGGAAAGCTTGTTTTATTTGACATTCATTTGAAATCTTTTGCTCGGTGATGTAGGCCAAAAGACTGCATGAAATATGTTGCCCTCCTTGAATGCAAGCATTGGGAAGGAGGTGAGAAGAGTAAACTCTGGGGTAGTGTTTGCTGGAGTACCGGGAAGGAAGCCAGGTGGTGAGATTCTGATCAGGAAAGAAGGGTAAAGTAAGGAAAAATAAAATGAAAAATGAGACTGATGTAAAGAGATGTGGAGAATGGTTGTGGCAGTGCAGGACTGAGGCTATGGTTCTGGCTTAGCATCCTCAGCATCCACGCGACTTGATATGGGCTCAGCCACGTAACGGAGCCCAAGTGCTGAGCTGTGCTGCTCCACAAGATTTGCTAAGCCTGAGTGCGAGGTGGAAATGCCACTTGTTCCTGCCAGGCGGTGGAAAGGGTAGTGTGACAGCAGAGGCTGTGGGAGCAGCTTCCTGAGGCTCTGCTCAGTGGTTCGTGGGACTGCGTGAGCACTCTTCCATTTCAAGGCAAAGCAAACATTTTAGTGGTAAACTGACCTGTTTGACTTACCCCTGATTTGTTTCAAGGCAATGTTTATGCTAGCCATTTGGCTCATGTCCAGCTCGAGTATCTGACAGATCCTCTGGAGACCTTCTCCAATTTCCTTGTGGTGGTTCAGGTCTCAGAGCAGTCTTGCTACAAGAGATCTGAACTCTCCCAATGAAACTAAACCAGGAGTCCTGCTCTGGGAGCACTTCCAGTCAATTACTGAGCCTTGTGTAAAAGGTACTGGTTTCTTAAAAGTACTTCTCAGCTGTAATCAAGTGAGCAGTTCTCACCCACTTCAGTGTAAAACCAATGAAGAGCACCACACCAAGTTTGTTAGCTTCAAAGCCTTCTGGCAGTTTGTTCTGGAGTGCCATGTCCCCCCTTCTTGGCTCTCTGTTACAGCTCTGACACCCTTCGAGATAGGGTCTACATCCACTGTAAGTGCTGGAAACCAAGTGGTTGGGTGTGGTGTTTTTAACATGTCCTAACCTGTCTGCAGATCCTCAGACTGAGCGCTTCGTTGTGGTTCAGCCAGCTACAGTCACAGATGTACAGAGGAGCCTGGAGAATAGAAGAAATATAGGAGGTGAAAAGACTGGAATTGAAAACAGTGTAGAGATTGAGCTGGTGAAATTACAACTTGTTAGAACAGATTTAGGAGGCACAGGATGCTGTGGCCCTCATGACTGTGTCTGTAGGGAACTGTGCGTTACCTGCGAGTGCTCCCCTCTCTAATGATATTGAACCTAGAATTACTTCGAAGGTGGTTTTAGTCTTAATAGACATGCCTACACTCATGTTTTAGCTGAGATGGAGAGTGTGTTTTTGAAGCAAATGTCCCAGTTGTCCCTGCTTTTTGTTCTTCACCTCACTTTGTGGATGAGTCTTGGAGCACCTGAGAATAAATGGGAGGGTCTGTTTTGGGAGCACAGCAACTGCAACCTGCCATTCAGTCCTGGGGACCAGGCTGGAGCTACTGCAGTGTCCATATCAGTTGTTTTTTTTAAAAACAAACACTCTTGCCCTCCAATCTATGTAGTTTCAATTTCAAATGCATGGCACCATTTTCTCCTCAGCAGAGCCGCTTCTGTTGGTCTGTGCTATGCACTGATGTAGCTGTAGCTCCTGTAGTAGATATGTATTTTGCTGCTTCAGGGAAGGATGCTCAGGCAGAGAGATTAAGGGACAGGACCAAACAAGACTAAGAAAATTAGTTATCTGAGGTCCTGTCTCCACAGCTCTTTGTGCCACAAAGAAAGCAAGCTCTGTTTCCCCTATGAAGAAAGGCTGAGGGAGTTGAGGTGGTTCAGCCAGGAGAAGAAAAGGCTCTGGGGAGACCCTCTTGCAGCCTGCCAGTACTTAAAGGGGCCTGTAAGAAAGATGGGGACAGACTTTTTGTCAGGGCCTGTTGTGATGGGTCAAGGGGTAAAGGTTTTAAACTAAAAGAGGGCAGATTTAGACTAGATCTAAGGAAGAAATTTTTCACACTGAGGGTGGTGAAACCCTGGCACAGGTTGCCCAGGGAGGTGGTAGATGCCCCATCCCTGGAAACATTCAAGGTCAGGTTGGACGGGGCTCTGAGCACCCTGCTGCAGTTGACGATGTCGCTGCTCATTGCAGGGGGATTGGACTAGATGACCTTTAAAGGTCCCTTCCAGCCCAAGATTCTGTGCTGCTAATTCACTCTCTGTTAGCTGGTATCTTCTGAAGGTGCGTGAGGAAGAAAGACTGTTTCTGTAAAGAATCTTATTCAGGACTGCGTACAATTGGCTATCAGTTTCACAAACACAAGAATTATTCCTTAGCATATATGCCACCTGCATGGCAAGCCCATATTGTGTGCCTGTGTCTGAGTCTGCCAGAAGTGAACTGATTAAGTTTTCACAGGACCCCAAAATTGCGATGCTGCTGGGATCGGCATATTGAGCAAGGGCCGTGTGGCCAGTTCCAGATTGCACTGATAATGAACAGGAGTTTTGCCACTGACTCCTTTTCTTTTTTTTAGTGGTCTTATGTATATATTTAAAAACAAAAATAAATTTATATCTTTCATTGTCCTCCAGGGTGCTTCAGGTATTAAGACTTGTCTGTGGTGTAGCAACAATTTGTTACTGCACAATCAAATGGGCACACAGGTGATAGGAATTGGGCACCTTAGTACAAAGCAGTCCTGTGGTCATGGAAACTGCAGTCCTTTTCCATAGCTCTGGTAGGCAGTTATAAGAGCAAGTCTGTTATTTCCTCTCCCACTCTGCTTTCACAAAGCCACATCCATATCAACATTGGTTTGCATGTGTGCCATCAAACAGGTTTTTGCCTCTGAAACACTAAGATCAATGTGGGTTTTGTTAAATTTGGGCTTGCTAGGCCTTCATGCTGTCAGTGTTAAAGCAGCCTGAGGAGAACAGATGGATTGAAGGAGGAAAAGAGTTCTTGCTGAACCATTTGAGGAAGGGAGAGGAGCAATGGTCCTCCCTGGGGAAGATATGGAAAACAGGACATACCCTGGGCACAAATTAAGAAAAGGCCATGCAGTCTGACCCAACTATTTGGTGGGGGACCACAACAGTGTCTCTAAGTGTCCAAGACAGTCATGTTCTTTTGAATCTTGTTTGCCCTGATGACCTACGGTACATATGTTCTGGATCAGGGCTTGTTGTTTTTATACAGGTGCCTAAAGACTCCAAAGATGTATGTGAATGAGATGCCCAAGAACTGCAGTACTGAGGCTTCCCTGTGGGAGGGAAAAATGTTTCAGCATTAAGTTTTCTTCTAGTATACGCTTTTTAGCTGGAGTGGCTTTTCTTCCCAATCCATACATCATACACTAAGCAATTTGAGAGCACATCTAAACGTGAAAGGTGAGATTGTGGTCACTATTCAGTCTAAAAAACCAACCAACCAAATAACAACAAAAAAAACCCACACTGAAAACAACCAACCCACTGAATCTGGACAAAACTTGGGTCTGCATGTTGTGCTGTATCATACAGGTCACCATCTCAAGGATGAGATTAGTTCATATTACTGAATTATTATGGGTGTGTCTGCTGCAAGTGTTCTGGAAACTTGGTTTACTTATTTTCTTTTAAGTCTTTCTAACTAGCACTTTACACTTACGAGGTAAAGGGTAGGACTATAAAAAAATGTATGCCTTACTATTCTAAGTAGAAAGAGATGCTGAAGAAAGAAGACTATGTTGCATTGTATTAAGAATAAGTGTGTTATGGCAATGCTGCCAATCATCCTGTCCTAGTTATATTTTTCTTGGCTCTGTTTTGTTCTTCTTCTTGCCCTCGGTAATGGTGTTGTGAGAACAGTTTCCAATGGTCTTCATGTCTCTTCTTTCTCTTCTTTTCTCTTCCCATGTTGTCTTCACCCCCCTTTCAAACCTTCTGCTATCAAATCTCTGCGAGCATCCTTTTCTATCTGAAACTGGGCACCTAAAAGAAAGCAAACACCTTTTTGGACTGAGCAGGAAGTGGCAGAGGGAAGGAAAGCACCATGGCACCTCACCCTTCCCTTGCCACTGACTTTTTTTTTCCTATGTAGTTGAGAAAGGGCATCTTGTACAATTACCACACGAGGATGGTTCCTTGGCTATGCCTGAAAGTGTGTTTCATCAGTCTTGCTTACCAGCTCGTGTAACTTTATTGATCTTCAGCCTGTTCTTTCCATCTTTACCTTTTGTGGATCTTCATCACCTTTTCCTTTTGCTTTGTCATGTTAGAGGGGTGTTTGTGTTACTGTATCCCTTCTTGCTGTGAATGTCCCCGACACCCAACTCCATCCTAGCTTTCTTTTTCTACTACTTACAAAAGCAGTGCTTGGTTTTGGTGCTGCTTGGAGTTAGTTAAAACTACAGTAGAGTGAAGTGAGTCTAAATACAGTCACTCTCACAGTTGTTCACAATCCTTGTTAATGGAAACTAAAATTTGTTAAGATACTTGTGAATCTTCAGATTGAAGAGTCAGCTGGTACAAAGTTCTGTCTGAACAACAGACTTGGGAAGATGCACCTAAAGTGATTTTTTTTTTTTTTTAAAGAAAAAACATATTACCATTCAAAACTTTCCCTAAAGAAGGCCTTAAACCTGTTTCAACCAAAGCATGGAGTCTGCAATATTTATTGCAGCAACTTCAGAAAACTTTCTGGTTTCTATGGGCAAATAGATTTTCTACCCCCCCCCCGCCTTCTCACCCCAAACATTGGTAAAACCAGAGCAATCTATGCTGCCTTCTGAGCAGCAAGCACATAACCAGAACTTCCAGCAAGGTCATGTACTTGGAGCTGTCCCGGTTTCCTGCCCCTCGGGAAGCAGAACACCTCACTGAGCAGCAAACAGGAGATGGAATAGTAGGCCATGAAGTTTGCAAAAAAAGTTGCAGCTGGGTTTTTGGCGCTCTTGACTGCAGGTTAAGTGTGTTGCTCATGTATTGTGGTCCCTCTGCAGGTTGCAGGACCTCAGGCAGCTGACGGCTGGTGCATAACACTTGCTATAGGATGCTCAGTTTCACAAATGAGGTGCTTCATGACATCATTATTCTTGAATCCTGTCTTAGGGAACAGTGCATCTGTAAAATTACAGAAGGACATGCAGAAACTCTTATGTACCTTACTCTTGCATGTCTGTCTCCAGAGAGCTCAATGGAGAAGTTGTTGCTTGCATGCCAAAGTAATCTGGATGCAGTGATGGGAAAACTGGGCACCACATGAAAGAATTTTCCGTTAGACAAGTATGAATTGTCTGACCTTCACCAAGTTCCTGGGTGAATTGATTGATTTAGTCTCCTTTAGCCTGAAAGCATTGTCTGGCCTTTGTCCTGCCACATCTGGTGTCCTTGTCTTAATTTTTTTTGTCAGTTAATAAAATAAGTATGGAAGTCCTACATGCTTTCAGGCTGATGCTTGGTGTGAGGTTCTACTGATGGCTGAATTAACTCTACATGGTCCAAGCAAATATAACAGATGTTGGGAAGGTAGGGGAAAGGGTAGAGCAAGCATCTCTGGTGTAATTCTGTTGACATTGCAGATCTGCATGTGACCCATTGATAGGGTGATGTTTCTTCCCTATAAACTGCTGTGTGTTGGGAATTGGTAGGGCTCTAAAGCAAATTTAGACTTCAGTTAATCTTGGTAGCAAGTGAATACTTCATCTTTGCCTTTTATCTTGTACCCTCCTCTTATCTAGGCAATGAGGTGGAAACCAAGAGGGGAACGCAAAACAGCATCAGTCAATCACTTCTGGAAATAGTAACTTTGGGTTTTTTCCATGGAGCTTCTGCAGTAATTAGTGTGGGAACTAACCAGGCAGCCTCTTTGGATTTTATGCATCCAGTCTCATAGGATTTATTCTAAACTTGAAGGAATGTTGCTACAACGTGTGATGTTTTATTTAGAACAGTCTTCCTCGCAGTACAAGCTGTTTTACGGTGTGTCTGGAAACAGCAAGTAGGCCAGAAACATTGTACTGCAAACCATGTAGGCACACGTGAGCCACCTAGACAATACTGATGTTCTCCTGGGTGTACTGACCAAGGGTCAAGTGCAAGTTCATGAGAAGTGGTTAAAAATGATGCTGTTCTGTAATGCATGAAGAGGAAAAAAAATTGCTGTGGGTTGAAGGCTGTTTGCAAGCATGAGACTTCATTTTTAGCTAATATATCATCTACTTGGGCCTTTTCTGGATAAAACGCACTTGCCTCAATAAGTAAAGTAAGCTTGTTAAGGGTGGAAACATTATAGACAGGGACAACACTTGAATATTTTGATTCCTGCTTTTTTTCCTGCTGAAGTTAAGCATCTGATTACACTTCTGGAAGTTTACAGTACTCTGCACTGTACAAAGCTTCCTCTCTGCTTTTTCACAGAATCACAGAATGGTAGGGGTTGGAAGGGACCTGTGAAGATCATCTGATCCAACCCTTCTGCCAAGGCAGGATCACCTAGGGCAGATTGCACAGGAATGCATCCGGTCAGGTTTTGGAGGTCTCCAGAGAAGGAGACTCCACAACCTCTCTTTTAGCTTCATATTTGGAAAATAGAATGTATGTCTTCACCTGAAGTGACTTCATACACTTTTTTCCTGAACAACTTTCAATATAACAGAGCAGACCTGATAAAAATTGATATAGATTATTACCACAGTGCTGCATGCAAAATATGTCTGCCTGCACGTACATCTCGTTTGTTGAATTTTTGGAATTTTTTTTGAGTTTGCTTTAAGAAGTCAGGTACAGGGCAAAATCCCTTTTCTCTTAAAGGGCAGAGATCAACAATGAACTGTGGAGATGCTTCTACAACACTGAGTTTTGGTTTGATGTTATCTGCAGCAGACTGTGGGTTATTAATGGGCAAAAATCTACTGCAGAATTGCAGTATGTAGAGTTAACTGGATGGTGTTAGAGGTAACTTGGCATATGAGACTTGGTAAGTAAGTTCTCTTGAATCTGGATGTAGTCCTATGTGACTGCCTGTTACAGGCATTGTAGGACCCTCTTGATGTTTCCTTGTTTCTGTCTTGTCTCTATGAGATTATTTACCACTTTAAAGAGGCAGTAATGGACTGAAGTGAAGCGCTAAGTTAGGACTACAGAATTACAGACTTTCAAAGCACTGTTCTGTGGTTTGGGAGGAGGGTGGGAGTTTTGTGCTCTTCCCCGC
>NW_010536962.1:4032-5044 GCF_000687285.1 Phaethon lepturus | reverse complement strand
ATCCCCGCCGCATGCCGCGTCGGTGCGGCCGCGGGCTGAGCGCCGCCGGGAGTGGGAGCGGGAGGCATCCCGGCAGATGGGTTGCAGCGAGTGAGTCAGAGCTGTTGCATAAGCTGCAAGGTGGTAAACTTTGCCTACCAGAAATGTTCCCAAATCAGAAGCCTTTTCCTCCTCCCCTCCCCAAAAATCATGAGCAGCATATCGAAAGATCCTAAGATTACATGGTTTTTTGGGGTTGGTTTTGATTTTTTTAGGATGCACATAGTTTACAGTTCCAGGCCGATCCATAATCTATAGGGCTAGAAACATAATTAAAAAGAAAGATGTGTTTGTATGTGTGGGTGGGCATGTAATATTCTCAGGCTTATGGCCTTAAGAGGAAACAGTAAATAGCGTATGAAACTCCATAAAATGGTAAGCATTGGCAGTTTTGCTCCTTGAGGATTATGTACCAGCCTAAAGAAGTGAAACTGTGTTACTTGATAGCATAGACAGTATCTCGGCAAAAATGAAACGAGCGGGTATCGCGTATGGGCAGAATATAGTCAAGCTTGTGTTCGGTGCAATTAAAGTTTGTTTCCAGAAAACATGTGATGAGAAATTTTCAGTAGTGAATTCTGTTCATTATTTGCAGAGGCCACAGAAGTACAACCTTTTGTCAAAAAACAGCATGGACCGAATTCTGCTTTTCTTCAATTGCATGAGCTATGCCTCCTCACCCCTCCCACAGGGTGGTAGATAAATCGAAGTTGAATATACACATAGTCGAAGTACTCTATTTAAGAACCTGCTATGCCAATAAATCAATATCTGGTTGTTATGTATGTAATATAAATGGCACATTCACAGAAGTTGAGTAAGTTTCCCTAGCTAAGGGAACTGCTCAATACACTTAAGATCTTAGTAACAATGTACAACCCTCAACCCTAATAGCATCAGTTGAGTAGAAAGTTTAACAGAATAGCACAGTCTTTTTACCGCGTTTTATTTAAGCTGATATTTTTAGTCTTCA
>NW_010536962.1:0-4005 GCF_000687285.1 Phaethon lepturus | reverse complement strand
CTGCTGAATTAACAGAGTCTTCCAGTATATCTGTTCTATTTGAAATCTGCAAGCTTGACATTAGCTTTTCAGCTAGTCCTCTGCCCCATTGCAAACCTTACCCGTTTCCTTCATTCAGCAAATACAGAGGGAAGATAAAGCGTACAAGATTTGGCCGTGCTCTCATAAATTCATTGAACATGGGATTTCTCACTGTGAGAAAAACAGCTAAATGATTGCTGCTTTATCTAGTAAAACAAATGTGTCCTTCCCAACAGAGAAGATAATTCTTACTAAACTGAACACTTACAGATTTTTCCACTAAATATCTGATTTTCAAAAGAGCTCAGGTCCTACTTCAGCATCTAAATGGAGCTCTCATAGTACTTGGGTTCCAGCTGCTCTTCTCAAGGACTAGATGTCCAAATGAGAACTTTTTTCCCCACCTTGATGTCTAAATTGGGATCTTTAGGCGCTGGACTCATTCAAAGTTTGAAGATATTTGAAAATATAATGGTAAATTGCAGTTGGAGAACTGCTAAAAAGCCTGGTGCTAATTACAAAGTGAAATGGCAGCTTTTTAATGCTGCTGTTTTTGAAAGTAAGTATCCACAATTAGTCCCCTAAATCTTTATTTAGACACCCTTCTTTAAATCACATGCATATAGACACAGATGGAGATACAGCACTCATACCGTACCCATTTTAGATTATCAGTGCATAAAAGTTAAAATGACTAATACCAGCTTTCAGTAAGTAATAAGCTCTTTCCACTAAATCGTTGCAGAACCGCTGCATTGAGAGGCAGACATTAGGAGAAGCATTGGGAGCCTGTGCACTGATTCTCTTGCGCTATTAAGTAAATGATAAAGAAATAATGTGAAAAACTAAATGCTAGTGCACCAGATTTCTAGTGTAACGACTTTGCTCTTTACAGAAATGACAAGGCCTTCCTGAGTGATAAAGGCATACTGAGGGTCTGCCAAGGCAGACAATGAGAATATCTAGTGTTATGGAAAGGCTTTTGTATATATAATTGAACACTTTACTGAAGAGGAGGCTGAGGGGAGACCTTATCGCTCTCTACAACTACCTGAAAGGAAGTTATAGTGAGGTGGGTGTTGGTTTCTTCCCTCAAGTAACTAGCGATAGGACGAGATGAAATGTCCTCAGGTTGTACCAGGGGAGATTTAGATTAGATATCAGGAAAAATTTCTTTACTGAAAGAGTGGTCAAACATTGGAACAGGCCACCAGGGAGGTAGTGGAGTCACCATCACTGGAGGTGCTCAAAACACATGTAGATGTGGCGTTTCAGGATATGGTTTAGTGGGCATGGTGGTGTTGGGTTGAGAGTTGGACTTGATGATCTTAAAGGTCTTTTCCAACCTTAATCATTCTGTGATTCTATTCTAGGTGAAAATGAGGAGGCATTAGGAGAGTACACAGCAGTTCTCATCGACATTTTTTATGTTATTTTGTTTACCTTCTCCCACGGTACAGAAACAAGAGGGAAATCAGTGAAACTACAATAATGCAAGCAAAAAGACCTATAGGGGGAAGTGTGCACAGCCTGTGATGCTCATAACCAGCGGTGTTTCAAGAGGAAAAGACAAATAGCTGTATCTTAGGCAGCAAGGATTTCCAAACAGAAAACTACTGTATCATAGAAACAAGCAGCAAGGGTAGGAATATAAATCTTCAGGCATGGGCCCTCTTGGTATAAACGGGGAGATTTGAAGGGACTGCATGTTCTCGTGTAACTGCCTCATGAAGGGATTTTCCCCTGAAGGAGACCATTTGGGTCAGTGTTGAGGACAAAGTGGTTGACTGCACTGACCACTGCTCCCAGCCATGTTGGGAGTTTGTGTGTTTGCTCTGTGGTATTGACTCTTGACAGCTTTGCCCTAAGTTTGCTGGGTTTTTTAATCTATTCTTCCCAGGTTAACTATAGCAAGGAGCGATGAGTTTCTTTTAGGACTCTCCCAAAATACAACAAGTTGCTGTGAAGCCTGCCGTGCTCCGATAAATTCCTCCTTGTGTATGTTGTGACTTGAAATTACTTGGGGGAGGAGAGATTATTGACAGCACTGAGGATAAAAAATTTTTTTTTTTTTTTTATTGTTTGGAGTCTTTGACATAATCTGTGACTTCATCTGAGCGTCCTGGGTTGCATCCTGCAGTAGGTTAGAGATGGGGAGAGACATGTTTGGAGCCAGGCAGGCTCTCAAGATCTAGTGTAGGCAGAGCTGCCCCAAGTGCCCTGTGTTTCATTTAGAAAGGACCTCTAGGACCCGTAAGGTCTGTCCATTGTTGCAAGCATTTGCTTTAAAATACATGAAAATACCTAGAGATCCATCCTATTTAGGTCAAATAATCAAGTAGGTACTTGAGCTGATCTCTTCAGATTAACCCTCCTCTTCCACCTCTCTGAACAGAGCTCAGCTCCAGGTCAGCACTGCAAAAAGCCTGAAGTAGATGAAAGTTAGAGAGGAGGAGGAGGAGGAAAAAAGAAAGAGAAAAGGGCTATTTATAATCATCTGATAACTTGGCTGATTTTTGGGAAAGGACATGTGCTTAGCTTGGAGAAAGAGGCAATTACGTCAGGAGAAAAACTCACCGGAGCATGTATGTTTGATATGATCTGCATAATAACATAAATCTAGTGTATGTGAAGATGATTTCAGCACGCTCTCATACAGAAAGGCAGCTGGATTTTGGGACTAGGCCACCCACTGCCAGGAGAAAAAAGCTTGAATCTTCAATACCTTTGATTCACGGGCTTTAGGAGGTGAGAATTGTACTGTCACAGCATGTGCCTGGGAAACATGCTAAATTTCCTACGCCTCGTCTTCTCCCCCCCTCCCACAGTCTGCTTCTAAATTGAAGTCTCTGCAGATGAAACTTTGTTTCTGATACCTCTACATAAATCGCCTGTTTTCCATTTTTTTCCATTTTGACAGGAGTCTCATTGAAAAAAAAAAAAAAAAAATTTTTCCCCTTGTCTCTGCAGCACTGATTTTATACTTGTCTTTTCCTGAAATATCTAAGTTAATTTTGTAGCTATTGAAGAGCGCTGTGTAAATGCAGCTTTATAACCTTTAACCACAACACAACACCCTACTCTCTGTAATCTCCGCCTCCTGTACCTATTCTTGAAAACTGCCTGAAGCAATGTTTCTGCCTCATAAATCTGAGCCTTTAAGATAGACTACTTCAGCTATAACAGAGCATACAATGCTACCTATCTGATTTTTCTGATAATGCCTTTTTAATGTGTTGCTGGTAAACAGCTTTATTTGTAAGAGACTATGGTCCTAGTAAAAATCCAACTAGTGACAAAATAACTATTATGGGCAGTGCTGGAATTGCCACTCATCTGGCATTTACTTTTAACCTCCAGTTAAGCTTGCTGCCAGTTATTTTTTTCAGTACGTTCTACGTACAGACCACAAAGAGGGTTTTGCTCTTCCTCTGTCTAAAGTCCACGAGTTTTGTTCTTCCTCTGTCCCACACCATCAGTTAGTACAGGAAGGCGGGTTCCTTGGCCATACTTGTATCCAGGCAAACCTAAAATGAGCAATGTTTTGCTAATGTTTACGTGTGAATTTTCTGCCTGGAGAGAAACCAAGTCTGCACCTGTGTGGAAAACAACCAGTAGCTTTTCATGTGTAAAACTCCATAAAAGTAGCAATTACATAAGCCAAATTGTGAGGGGGTGTGGTTTATTGGTGGCTGTGTTCATTGTACCTTATCTGCAGAAAATGAATTGTCTGATAACAGAAATGTCTCTTCAGGGACCCACATATGCAGCTGAGCCCAGATTTGCAGAAGAAAGAGCTGATCATCTGAAAGATAGGAAAGAACTCTTAGAACATAGCTGGAGCAATAATACTGCAGATCCATTATTTTCTGACAGGTAATTAAGACAAAACTATTCATATTTAGCTACTTAGAAGTTAGGCACCTGGAAAGAATCCTGATTTTTCTACATGGTAACTCTGAGGGATGTATGTTTTTTTTTTTT
>NW_010536961.1:66192-125039 GCF_000687285.1 Phaethon lepturus | reverse complement strand
CGGCCGGCGCGCCAGAGCTCGGCGAGGTGTGAACCGCGTGAGCGGGCTCCGGCGGTGGAGCTCGTAAGGGAGATGTCCTCCCGCGGGGCTCGGCCGCCGGTTCGCCCGGGAAGCGCGCTCTCTCTTTGCCTTGCACGACGTTTTTTGCAGCTGCGGTGCGAGCAGATTCCTTATCAAAAAGCACATGAGATTGTGGGACTTCGGTCCTGTGCCCGAAAGAGCTGCAAGTTTCCAGGCGAAAGGGATGAAGGAGGATCCTTCGTGAGACGGGGAGTGGGGCCCGGTTTCCTCTGCCGCCGCTTCAGCCGCCTTCTGCAGCACCTTCCAGGCAAGGTGCAGCAGTGCCCTTGCCGCTTTTTGACAGCCTGATTGTTTAGGAATCTCCTCCCTGGCCTGATCTGTCCCTGAGAGAGTTCATACATGGACCAACAGTGACTGTGCCATCTTTTCTTAGAAATCAGGCCAAAGAAACTTTTCTGTGCTTTTGTTTCGTTACATAGACAAGTGCTGAAAGGACCCGGTAGTGCCCTTTGGGTGGGCTGGGGATTTGGTTTTCATTTTGTGAAGTGGTGGCAATAACTGGATTTTGCAAAACCCAAGCAAGATATGAAGTCCCATCATTTTGTCACTCTACAGGAGGTGAAATTATCAAGGTTGCACACAGACCAGGAACATGCAGGCATGGGGTGGGCTGCAACTTGGCCTCAACAGATTAGGGTGAAAGCAGGTAAAAGTTCCCTTTTGGCACGTAGTTAATCTCTAGAAAGCCAGGTGAATTGTGTGCCGGTAGGTTAGGATGGTAACTTTTCGACTACGTTCGCATGCTCACAGAACTGTCTAGTGTTGATGCAGTTAGCAGAAAAAAAATCTTTTGTAAGTACATCTTAAGTGCAGGATTAAGTATATCACCAGGGCATTTATGGGAATTGGGGTTGCCTGTCACTGCATTTTTAGCGTGTGCTAGACCTTATTTACAAAGACTTGAGCTGAGAGCTCTTGCATTTCTTTTGCAGCAGCTAGTCATGTCAAGGACTAAGGAGTCTGCTGTGCTTTCTGACTTGCAGAAGAAAGCAAGACATCTGATCTGTCTTGGCAGATAAAATATCTTTCAGTTTACACTTAAAATGTATTTTATTTTAAAAGCTGAGAGTGTTGTTGATTTCTTGGTGGTTGGTTTTTTTTTTATTCCGTTCAGTATCTCTCTGTGTACATTTTGCCTTTGTAAATGAAAGCATTTCATCCCATCTTTCAGAAGATGAGTTATCAGGAAGTGCTGGAATGTGTCAGTTTTAGGCCAAACAGAACTCTAGGAGACAAACTCTTCCAGCGGCCATAAATCAGATTTGTGACTGTGCAGCTCCATCTAGTGATTGTTCTCTACAACTGCAGCAGGAGGGAGAGAATAACTGCGGGATACGCTTTTTCATGAAACACTCTAAATTTGTAAGCTTCCGGTGTTGTGTTGGCCTCCCAACTCTCAACTCCACGATCTGCCTCACTTGAAACTCTCTGGAAACTTCAAGTTCCTGAAATCTACAAGAGAATTGGTGAACAGATTTGCTAACGTACTTAAACACACCTCTGAAACTTTTTTTTGTCCCCCCAGGTTCTTATGCAGTAATAGGTTACCTGTGGTGGCAGTGACAGAAGATGTTTTACTATGTCAGTGTATTGGACAATGTATTGTTTTCTTTAGGTAAGGAAGCTGATTTACAGATACCTAAGTCAAGGTAAAACACTTTCTTAGAGTGGCAAAAGAGTTAAAATCTTCCAACTAAATAGAAAGGAGCCAGCTGCTTTTCTTTGAGCCATTGCAGTTTGTGATATATTACTGAACAAGAAACTTTGATTAATCAGATTAATTAGATACATGCTTGCAGTGTGCTGCAGTTACTTCAGCATTTAAATATTTTGGTAGATTTCTGCCTACTTCTTGTGCTGAATAAGGTGAAGGCTACCTAGAGATAAAAACTGAGTGTGAAGTGGGCTTGGATAGAAACCCCATTGCTCCCGACATCTGTAAGGTCAATCCAGTAGCACAGACTTCACAGGAGATGAGGATTGTTCCCAGTGCTGTAGTCAGTAGGCATATTTGCTGTGCCTGCAAGGGCCGTCTCCCTGGAACTCCATTCCTGAAAGGCTAGGAGGGTTTTGGCAGCATCTTCAGACTGGAGCCAGAACATGATCACTTTTGTGAAACTGAAGGAGTAAGACAGACAGGATTCAGACTGGCTAGTCAGTGGTTGACCTCAGGGTGTGCGAATTCTCACTTTCTTCATACTGATAATCTATCCACAGCTTCACAGTCGCTGGGTAATTGGTATCTGCAGTAGTCTGTTCTACTGAAATCCTTCTTCCAGGAGTGTTTTTGTACGTGGGAATGTTGCACACCATCCATCTTAGTGTCATCTAGCTGCATAGACTTATCATGGAAATGGAACTGTCAAAGCGTCAGCCTACTGATAAGGCTATCATCTCACTTCTGGGTTCCTACCTTTCATTTGCATCTATTTTTAGATAGACCAGTAGCACCTAGTAACTGAGGCACCAGTGTAAAATGCCAAATGACTTGCCATGAATTTAATAAGCGGTTCCCTTCCACTATCCTCATATTTTAATTTTTTTCATTTGTTGTTTTTGTTTTTCTTCCCCTCTACTCTTCCATGTGTCAGCTACCTGAGCTTAGGCATATCTTCTGGCAGGCTGTACCTTCCAGGACTTTGGTGGTGGTGTTCTGTGGTCTGCTTGAGGGTGGTGGTAAAGAGTGATATATAACCACCTTGATTGTCTTACTGCCACACTATGAAGATGTAAAATCTGTGGGTGGCTCAGCCATGGGCAGCCCCTGGCTGCCCACACTGTGATTGAAAGACTACCTGCAACATATGCACTAAACCATAATTGCTAATGGCATGGCTTTACTAGACCTCTTGGCAACACATGTACTAAACCCTAGTGGCAGATAGAATGATTTTACTAGACCAGGGTGGGTATAGATGACGCTTTTGAAAATCATATTCATTCTGTTGTGGAAAATCATTGCACGTAACAGACACTCTGAAGGAAGTGTGTATAGGCATGTTTGAACAGCAGAACTCACTGTAAATAACCCCTATACATTTGTTGAAGCTATATTGGCCTATGACATTGGAAAGAATTTGGTGGAGTTGCATGTTGTGTCTGCTTCATTCAGGCTGTGATGCTGGTGTGGCTTCAAGCATAATTTAAATGGTGCTTACGTCAAATCTTGGTTGCCCATGCATTGTTCGCTTCTGTTTAAAATGGGGATAGCGGTCACACAATCCTCTAAAACATGGCAGCATCTGCATAAAATGGTGAGTGTGTCTGTAAATGCAAATGTGAACGCTACATTTATTTTGTTCAGTGAGTAAAGTAGAAATATGTTTGGAGCTTATGTACAGCTGAAAAGAGGACACAGTGGTCTCTGCCCCCAAAAGTATACAATATGAATGTAAAAAAAAGGTCATAGGAAGTATAAGAAGGAGTTGGATTTTATTGATCGGTGTGCTTGACAGTAGCCTAATCGTCAAGCTTCTTAGGAGAAATCAGAGCAGATAAGTTTTAAGGAGAATTCAGAAGGAAGGAAAATGAGGTTTGGAGCTGTTTACAAGGAGTTTACCTCAAATATGAGTGCAGAATGTGTAAAAGTCCAAATAGAAGGGGGAAGTAAAGAAGAATGCATTCAGGCCTTCAGATGGTCAGACTAATAGCTGAAAATGCTGATTGAGATGACATTCTGGATGGATGGGACTTGAATGGGATTAGAGCTGGGGAAAGAAGTTGCAGTAATCAAGGTGATGAGAGCTTGGGCAAAAGTTTTTAGTTGTAAAGCTGAACGTACAGAAATAATCTTGGAAATATGTCAAAATCTTTCTGATTGTTTTTGTATGGTTGAATGTGAGGGCCTGAAGAGAAATTAGAGTTGAAAATGGAGGGTTACGAGTTGAGTGATAGGCAAAATGGTAATTTTTATTTATATTGGTGGAGGAGAAAGGTTGGAGAGCTGAGGCTGACCTGATTTTAGCCACCCGCAGAGAGGTGTTTGAAACAGACTAGGATTTTAATTTGGCTGCAAGGAGACAGGAGTGAAGAGGCAGATCTGCAAGTTGTCCAAATCAACATGGTGGATGAATGCATGCATTGATGGGCCCAATTACTCAGAAAAAACAGGAAGCCGTGGATTCCCATGCCTTTTAATTTATTCACAGATAAAGAAACCCATAAATATTCCATTGTATTTATTATTTTATTTTATATTATTTTAATGGGTTTTCATAATCTCTTTGGTTAAAACTGAAACAGAACTTATTTACCATATTTATGTATTCATTCATCTGTCTATCTTAGGCATTGTAGACAAAACGTGTGTATATTTTATAATTTTACACTCCACACTGTATATCCCCTTGCAAGACCTAGATAAATCAATTGATGTTGGCGTATTTTAGAGGACTGTATATGGAATTATTTTTTTATTCACAATTGAGATTTCTCTTTTCTTCCAGTTGGTTTTGCTACTGTATTTGTCTGTTCCATCCCTGTTATCTCTCTAGTATAGCGTACACTTAACATTTCATTTTACACTTCTGTAATGCAGTGTTTGCCATTTACTGGCATAACCTCCTTGACCTTAGAGATACTCATTCCACATGTATCTGTTGTAGCAATTTTTTTTGCCATGAATGTTCATACGTCTTCTCAACTGAAAATCTTGGGATTGTAAGAATGGTGCAGTCTTTTTTTATCTGTGATGAATGGAATTGCTCTCCAAAATTTTCTTCTGATAGTTGAATTCAGTAATTTGAAATAAGACTAATAGTTTCCCAAATACTCATCATTACTTCTAAAGTCATCTGGATTTTTTATCAGACAAACTGTAAGTATCAAAACTTCCTTTAATATGATTCATTGTCCAACTGGAGGGTAATCACTAAAATGGAACGCAGACATGAACAATGACTTTAACTAAGTTGGTTCGGTTACTTTCATCCTGCTCAGCTACTTCTATCGCATTCAGTCTTCTGTGGGAGCTTTTAAAGTATGTCTTTCGATAACAGCTTGTAAAGGCTGCGGTACCTTCACATCTATTTCAAGGCTAAGGTATCAACATTTCAAATGCTGCTGCTAAGAAAGCTGGTGATTCATGAGCCCATAAGCCTTAAGCCATTAAACTTGCAAACAGCAAATGGTTTAGAAACGGTTTTCAGCTAGAAGCATTTTGACATATTGGTAAATATTTTCAGGCCTTACTGGCTTACAGGCCAACATTTTGAATATATATGACTACTTTTTGCCATCTCATTACAAGACTAGGTTCAACTTTGGACATGCAGGTATCGTGAGGAGAGATAGCCCCTGCCAAACAGCATAATTCCCAGTGCAAAGTAAGTTGATGGCTTCTATGAAAATATCCCACAAGTATCAAGGACTGTAAAACTCAAATTGAGCTTGACTGGGGGAGACCCAGTGAAATAGCTCGTTCAGTGGCTCAGCTTGACAGATCCAATGATCGAAGCAGTTCTCCTGACAAAGAGAGTTTGTCATTGAAGGATGTGGTTTGGAGGCATGTTGAATTTCTCTAAACTGGTGACAGACTGTTCTGAATGATATCCTTCCAGGTTGTGGCCCAGCCTCACACTTGGAACAACTGCATGAACAATGTTGTAATGGGTGCTTGCTACTGCGGAAGAAAGTTTGGTATTAATTTTCTCCTGCAGATGGTCCCCATTGTAATGGAAATAGGCACGAGTTGAGTGGTGCATTCTGCTTTGCTTACAAAGCCTGCTGCAAGTCTCAAGATGCTGCTCCACTTAAGCTTTAAACTGTATAGTGCATAAACACAATGTGAGAAATTTTGGTCCTTATCACTCTGATACACATAATAAAATGAAAGAAGCAGTGAACAAATCAACCATAGCTGTGGCACCTCATTAACCAGGCTCTCCCATGCCATTATCTTTTGCCTCTTTTTTTTTTTTTTTTTGACATCTGAAGAAATCTGTGTCAAAGGCCAGCAGACTGAATTTGTTTCAAACCAGCTGTGTGAACAGACACCAAAAATGAAGGCTAGTTTTGGAAGCCCAGTGGTTTTTCCCTTCCCTTAAGGACATTTGTCCTAGAGTTTCCAGCGCACAAAAGCAACAGCAGCAGCAGGACAGCAGGAGAAGGTACAGGATTGGGGTGCTCTTAGATAGTCTGCCCCAAGCATATTAAAGAATGATGAGTGATCATCTCACTAGATCTGGTTCCTAGAGAGCTCTAGGTCAGATTGACATTTCATGAGTAAGAATTTGTCACAGGCATGCCAGGCTATTCACTTTGGGACTTAAAATCAAGAATTCCTAGTAGACTGTTTGTCAGTTGGGAAGAACAGAGAAGGGACTATCTATATTAGTCAACATTTGTTTGTTAATATGATGCAGATGTGAAGAAGGTGGTACTGGATTTAGCAGGTAAAATACATCTGATGGAGGGAGAGCCCAATTAGTGTCATCACGTGAAACTCCATGTGTGATGCATTAGCCCCTTCAGGCTGAAAAGGCACAGGGGAGGATGGCTTAGATCCCCCCAGGAAGCAGAGGATGGTAAGAGGTGCAAAGGGCTGATTGCTTGTGGGATGAAACAGAAGGAAGGTAGGAAAGAATTTTTTAATTGTGTGCAATTTCCCTACTTTTTGTTTATTAATTGAAGATGTACTCCTAGTAATTGCCTTGAACTGAATTCACTTTTTCTTCTCTATGAATACTTTTGATAGGATTGTTACAATTTTATTTACCTTTGGTTTTTAGTATTAATGTTTTTTTATTTTTTTGAGTTTGAATGTCAACAAAAGGCTATGTAGACTTTTATCACCTTATCCTGTTCTGGTGTCATTTTATTATATATATATTGAATAACCTCAGGTCCTTTTAATGTAAACAATTGGAACATTTCTATTAAATTTGATAAGAATTTTTTTTAAAGAGTGCCTAACAGGTGAACTTTGAATTTTTCAGTGCTAGTCATCCCTTTGATAAGAATAAGACTTTCTTAGTATAGTATTTTAAAGTTATGTTTTTACTACTTCCTTTTAGTGTTTTGAAGATCAGAAAATCCTTCTGCTTTAGTATACTTGAATCATATTTTCACTTTTTAATCGAACTTTCTATCCATTTTGTTTTTAAGAAGTCCCTTTCTTTCTATTCCTTTATAGCCTGGGCTTGACTTCATACGAATCTCTAACTGAACCATAAACTACCTTTATAAATATCATTTTTTCCTTGAAAGCTATATCTTACTGCAATGACCAAAGTTTTGTCATGTGTTAGATTAAGATGTCTGCCTAAAATCAATAATGCTGAGGTAACAACATTGGTTTCTGCTAGGTTCTCAATTACTTTCTCAGTTGTTTGTCATAGGAAGAATATATGATCAGTTGTTTCCCCTGCAGGCTATAAAACCAGCCTGTTCTCCTTTGATCACTTCTGCATACTTCACTTTTACTCTCCTAAGTGTAACACAGATTTTTAGAGCCCTGGACCTGTGAAGTAGCAAAATGATTCTTCTGTAGCCCATTCCAAGGGATAATAGCCTCCCTGTATAAAGCATCATAAATATCCCTGGACAACAGTTGGCTCTTTCAGGTTACATTGCACAATCGCTATGGAATCCATTCCTGAATTTGCCATGCTCTTTGAAGAAATGTCTGGGAGGAATTTACTTCGCAGTCTTTCCTTTCCACCTCATGTTCCCTGTAGTCCTTTGCACCTTGCGTTCCCTGTTGCGCTTCTCTTCTTTTGCAGGTAGTCCTTTATTGTTTGTATCTGTTTAGGGAACAAGTACAGCTGTAGAACTGCTAGTCTTCTAGTCTTTTTTTAATTTGTTTTTCTTCCCCTCCCCTATACCTTTATATTTTTTAAGATGGTTTTTGGTGCCGTTTTGGTCTTGAAGTTGCTGCATTTTGCCACAGAGGGGAAACACAATCATGCTGTGCTCTTTCCTGAGAGCTTTACTTTTGTTCTCTCTTGATCTTCTTTATCTGAAGTAAATTGCACTGTGCTTGCATGATATTGCTACAGACTCTGCTAGGCAAAGGAATACTTGAAATAGTATAGTCTCTTGTTAAAATGGGAGCAGCTGTAATGGGGCAACTGAGTCAGCAGTTGCTTGTTATTTTAAGTGTGCTTCCCTCAAAAAGAGGCAGACATGTTTCTGAATGAGGCTTCAGAGGTAACAGGTAACTTGGAGAAGGTAAATTGAAGTTTTGGTCCTATCATATCACTGAAGAGAAGTTGCCCTTATTTGCCTCTGGGTTTTCACATTTCCTGGGTTATAAGGACAGAAGGTAATGATGCAGAACAGTGAATGCACCATTTTGATTTGAAATTTAAGAAAAAAAATAGCAAAGTTAGAAATTAATCTAGTTACCTTCAATTTCCTATCCAGGGAGCGTATGTGAGAGGCTAGTCAGACTTGGTGGCATGAACATTTGGATTCCAAGGGCATGCAGAATACTTAACATCGTTGTACCCTGGCAAAGCCCTGCTGACATACTTCACAGTACAGAGCAGCTCTGCAGTTAGAGAGCTGTTATGTCTCCTAACAGGGTATTTGTAGCATGTTGTAAACAGTAACTGTTGTAACTGAATCCTAGGCTGTGGTCCTTAAAACCTGAAGCGCTACCCAACTGGCAGAAACCTTAACGCAGTTTGCCTTTGTCTTCTGCCTAATTCATGTAGGCAACAGTGGAAAATGCCAGAGTGCTTGGGAGCTAGGCCAGGAGGAGGATAGGTATGCAGCTGGCCGTCTGTCTCGCTGCTTTTGAGAACATAGGTAATTACTGTGTGCCATACACCTTCCTGATGAAATGCCTTTTGGAAAATCAAAGCTGTTTGTCTGCTTCCAAGACAGAGACGGTTTCTCTGACCAAATGGTGTTTAGTAACTCTTCCAGCCTAGCTGCAGTGTTTTTCATGGACTGTTTAGCTTCTTGATGTTTATGCACCCAGAGTTGTTATATACATAAAATAAGGCATGAAATGTGGTCTTGGTGTTTATTGTGCAATCAGCTTGGACTTAAAAAGGGCAAGCAGCATAATGGACTGAGTGTTGTGTGTCCCATAACAATCCTAGGAAATATGAGGCTGACCGTTCCTTCACAATTCTGTACCTTTTCCATGGGTTTCTGTACTGGCGTGTCCTTAGAAGTGGTAGTAGGTCTTCTGGTGCTAAAATAAACTTGCGGACCCAAACATTCATCACGCTTGAAAGTCTGGCTCTAGCCCATTGGATCAGACCTATTTCTTGCCTTAAAGCACAAAGGTGACAACTGGTCTGTTCCTAATGCACAGATGAAGTAAAATAAGAGAAAAGAGGAGCAATCTAGGTGCATTGAAAGAAGTTTTATCTTCTGAGGCCATGCATGTAAGGTGAAGGAGAAAGCTACAAGGCTATAAAGGTATGCAGGTGTTGGAGGACTGCTCTTTTCACCATGCGGAGTCTGGAGTGTGGGAATCCAGGAATACTTGAGGATTCTCTGGAACCTTGAGAGCTTTGGCTCCACTTGGAAGATGCCAAGAGCTTCTGTTAAGCATTAATGCACATAAAACATTTGACTAAATGCATGTTGGATGTTCCCGAATCCCTGGCAAAACTACTGCTTGATGGTGTTTGTAAAAGCAAAATGTTAACTTTCATCATTAGTTGGTTATGACTGTCTGCATATGATCTGTTGGTTGTAGGAGTTGCTTCTCCCTTCATCTCCCCATCATCCCCCTTTTTTCTGAGACTCTGAAAGTGGTTTGGATTATAGAGCCTTGTTCCCATTTTCTCTACTCTAATGTAATGCAGTGGGTGGTGGTAAGAAAAAAAAATCCTGGACCTGATACAGAATGACCAGAAATTAATTGTTCATGAGATACTCTTTTGGGCAAAGAAAGGGCTATTGGTTTTTCAAGCCTGCACTATGAGAACAGATACTAAATCAGTGAACTGTGTGTGATCCTCAGATCAAACTCAGTCAGAGGAAGGCTTGAAAATGAGGACTGGAGACTTGACTTGTTCATGGGAAATGCAAGAAAATTTGCGTGTGCAGTATAACAAAGGGATATTGTTGTCTTTGGCTCTGAGCTGAGCCCAAATATTGTGCAACTGTGACAAGTAAATTGAGTTGGGAAATTAGTGTGGGACTTTAATGTTATTTGCAGATGTACTTCTGGTACTAAGAAATTACTGATTTTGTATCTTGGCTGTAGCTACTATTTGTCTCTCAAGAAGTGTTCTGTAAACCTAAATTTAAGGGGGTTCAACTTAATATCTTTACGTACCTGTGTGTGGGCAGGTTGTTTAGACTCTATACTTCTGTATAGAGGCAGCAGGTAGAGGAACTACAGGCAGAAGAAATGTAAGGCTGTGATTTTTCAGCTGTTAAGGGGGAAAGACATGCCTTTGCTATCAATCTAAAACCTCATATTTTAGCTCTTGCTTGCTTTAGCTCAAGCTTGCTCTATCTTGCATGTGTGTGGGTGTTTGCATGTGTAACTACAACATTATCACTTTGCATCTTCCCTAGGTTGGAAAGGGAAACAGAATATAGTAAGACTATTGTTAATTCACTTCAGGAATACTTGGAAAGTCTCATGGATATTTACATGAAGTAAATGAGTGAACACAATTACAGTATAATCATTGAGAAACCCAGATCTTCATTGAGACAGCTGGTTCCTAGTGCCTCCTGGCATTTCCAGCCTGGAGGTGTTGGTGGAGTTTTTGTAGATAGAAGTGTGTTCTGTGTAGATAGATGTTTCCATCTAATCTTTATTACTGTATTGAAGCCTTGCTAAGGTGAAATTCTGCCATTCTCTGCCAGTACCTTTCAGTGTTGGTTAACTGGATGTACCGGGATAACAGAAGAACTTGGTGCTGCATTTGTGTTGCATGTTTTTGTTTGTTTGTTTAAAAAGGGAGTTGTGACTAAGTGGAGTGCGTTGTTAAAGTTCTTACTATTCTGATTAGATAGAGCAAGTTAAAACACTGATCATTGCTGTTAACCTTTTTGAATATCCCTCTTACAGCCTGACTTTAAGCATAGGGGCCTAGTCCCTGTAAATTCTTGTGAATGGGGAAGGAGAGGTGTTCTCTGAGAAGGCCATGGATTACTGTATTAAGTTAGAAATCTGCTTGGGTTAATTGTTCTAATGAGTTTATTAATAACACATACAATTTACATATATTTTATTAAATAAATGTGCTGTTAAGAATGGATCTGTAAATAAACCCCACTTTTAATAACTTCTGTGTCCCAGTGGCTTAAATACAGTTCCTGATTTGAAACTACAACAGCTGATTAAGTCAGTCACTTCTGAAAAGCTTGTCACTGCTGGATTTATCCAGTCAGCTTGCTTAAAATTATATGTAATACAGGAGCTCTTTCTAGCAGGCAGATGTAAAAAATTTTATAATTTGTTAAGGACCAGACTGAATATCTTTGGTTTGAGAGTTTTTGATGGAGTTTCTAGAAGGTGGTGAGCATACCAAGAAGCAAGCATCCTTTCCTCTTCCAGGATGGTGACTCTGTGAGGCTTCCCCTCTGCATGTCTGCTCACATCTCTGCCGTCTGTTTTGCACAGACTCTAACAGTTGCTGTAATTTACTCTCTTTTTACTATTTTATAGTATGGTAGGATTAACACAACAATTTACTGTTGTGTTAAGTAGCAAGATCAATTTTTTGTCGTATCTTTAAGTGAAATCTGATTTAAGGGTGGAATAGTTACATACAGATTTCTCCATTGCCTGTTTGCACCCTATTTCTCCCCAGCACTAATTCAAGTAGAGGCATGAAGTGAAACTCCATCCTTTCTGCCATCTCCTTCAGTATGCTCATGGTACTTTTCCTCCATGCTACATGGCCAGGTGGAGCAACTTCCCTTCCCAGTCTTTAAAAGACCATTGTATTTAATGAATGTGCCTCTGGGTTTGGGATACCCCATTATATGTTTTAGTACTTCAACTGGCTGTGAGTAAGCATGGTATTTGTAGGAGGAATTTGAGAGATCTCATGAGCTCACCATTCTCTGGTGTCTCAGTCCTATGTGTTTGCTGTTCCCACATGCTGGTCAGCTTTTCTCAGAGCTGTCCTGTCAGCACAAACCCTCTTTGCTGTGATTGATAGCTGCCACTTTTTTTTGTTAAATCTGAATGTCCTCAACTCTCTGGCTTTTCTTATGCAAAAGGTAAATATTAAGGGGCCTATATTTTCTTGACAAATTTCTGATGGAAAAACATGATGTGGGGGTAGTGCCAAAAGCAGAACTTTCAGAAAATCGGCTACCTTTGCTGACCTCTGTTTATTTCCTTCTCTGGAGCTGCTTTTGCTGTCCTTGAGGAGGTCAGAGAAGGGAAAGGATGCCCATTTCACATCTGCTGCACTGACAAGCAACCAAATGTACCTTTTGACTAGCGGCTGGCATTTTGGCAGCACAAAGCTTCCAACTCCCACCCTTCTACAATCAGATGGGATGAATAGCAGAGCTGTGCTATATTGCTTGTTGGCGTACAGGTTGAGTACATGGGCTGCATATGAGTCTGTTCATCTGAAGTTATCCTTTCAGATCACTGCCCAGTTTTCTACCATAATCTTCTTGGAAAAGAGCTTGGCATGTGCGTCTCCTTTTCTCTTGGCACATGGGCATGTTTTTTGTGGTGATTTTTTTTGTTCTAGTAATTTCCTGGTGTGCAGTAGTCATCCTAAGCAGCAGCACTGGTATCTGAAAATGAATGGGCATATTGCAATCTGGAGGAAATGTCATGCCCTTCTGGTGTGAATCCTGAGTGATACAAGCTGTAGAGGGGTGCGTGCGGTGGGCATGCTGTAAGTTATACATTGTCTTTGCTGCAGGCAGGGATAAGAGGAGGGATATTCCCACACTTTCCTTTTTTTTTTCCTCTTTTTTAGGCATCTGAAAATGGAAATAAGCCAGTTGTAAAAAGCAGGGCCAGGTTAGGGTAGATAAGTACATTCACCTGTTGTAAAATTCAGAGCAGCATTTAAATCCCTGCCTCCCCTAACACTCCTCTAGAGAATCACCATATCAGTTGTAATGGCTTGTTTGAAAGTGCATTGGAACAGCTGAACTTCCCTGCATTAAGATAGGTTTATGCTATATTTCTTCCCTCTTCTGGACCAAAAAAAGCCTCAAATCCCAACTCATGGTTTCAGTCTTTATGGTGTGTTGGTTGTAGGCAGCTAAGCTCTATGGAAAAACAGGAGGGGAGTAGAGACAGACAATGAAAATGGTTGTTCACGTAATAGCTTTTTCATCCTCTTACCTCATCCTCTGTATTTTGGTTCATCCCCTCATTGCACCTTGTTTTAAATTGGGACCGCTTTTGGGGGTAGGAGCTGTTTGCTATTATGCACATGTACTGCATTTGGTATCATGGAGTCGGCCTCTGGTTGGAGCCATTAGTTACCAGAGTAGTACAAACACTTGAATGGCCCCTTATTCCCTGGTCTGATGTGTCACAAATCCTGATGTAGGATCCTGCTGACTATTCCAGTTTGTTGCAAATGGGTGATTTAGATTGCTTGAAGAACCACTGTCAAAGGTGTTAGCAAAGGTGGTTTTAATGTGATGTTGCAAGGGTGTGACTTAAAGTTCACTCTAATTATTGCATGGGAAAACATACAAAGGAAAAATGAGTTACACTCGAGTTAGAATTATTCAGAGAGACTAGGGATAAGAGGATAAGGAAGAACCTCCCATTGAGCCATGAGGTTCAGAATGGACCCCCTTGGTTTCTAAACTCCTCAGAGAGGAGTCTAGGTGTGGCTAGATCCAGACTTGGTCAATGGTTTATGTCTAAATTATTATATATGAATGTTTCATTATCATCAATTCAGCATGCAGTCAAAGCCACTAAGGCGAAATCCAAGTTGTAATACTATAGGGTTATGCTTGATAGTGGTCACTTACCAAAGATCTGCCATTGGTAAAAGATCTCTCTGCTTCAAGGAGCAACCTTGAGAGGTATCACAGCTCAAGGGGAGATCACCTCCATTCAGCCAGGCTGCCTAGCAGGGAGAGCTCAAAGGCGGCTCACTTAGGCTGTCATATTTATGGAATAAAGTGGTTGACTCGTAGTCAAATTACATGTGGTGGAAAAAGTATGCATGAAGCTCCTTGTACCCACAACTTCCTTTGTCCCTTGATAAATGAGTCTTGAAAAGCCACCTGCTATTCATGTGTCAGTTGCATGATTGGTCTTCCAAGCTCATACGCACTGATGCTTCCTGTGTCACTGTTCTTTGTGGCTGTTCAGAGAGCAGATTGAAATTAGAAGAGTTCACAGCCTAGCAATGGCTCAGATCTTCACTTTTTCGAGAGCCTGCACCAAACCACCACTGCTCTGGTCAAGGGGTTTAACACACCTGTCACATGGTGCTGATGGGTGTTGGAGGAGGAGGTACAAATCCTGATTTTCCTTTTGTGACCTTAGTCATGTCATGTGGTCACTGAATTAATGGGTTGTAGAAACAGAAATACAATTGTCTTGCCTGACCCTTGTATTAGGACTTCACTCTGAGCCAGATTCTTAGTGTGTATAGGTACCATCTCTGTAAAAGGGCCGATCAAGGCCTTCTGTAATATGAGTAACAGCAGAGAGTACAGAGTTTGTTTTTTCTTCTTTCCCTCTCTTCTTCCTTTTCTACCAATGGCTAAATCATCTGTTGCAGCTATTGCTTTGGCTGCAGGCTTTTCTATTTCATACTGAAGGCTGACATGTGTATGGTGAAGTTGCTCATCTATTGAGGGGTGGGTGGCGAGAGGACAGGTAGATCTCTTGGCAAATGGTGATGCGTGTGTGTGGGACAGCTTTGATGGGTTTCCCTGTGGGGTAGTGTGCTGCCATGAAGGAGGAAAGTCTGGTTTCTTTGGCATTTGACCGAGAGTAGTGCAGTTCGAGGGTAGGCAAAAGAACAGGAGGAAAGAGCAGAGAGGCATTCTGTGTGGACTATTGTCTTGTTCCTAAAGCAGCTGGAACATGAAGGCGGTATGTGAAGTAATAACCTGCATCTTTCATGTTGGTGGGGACTGTAAAAAGGTTCCCTTGGTGCAGATCAAGGATCCAGTCTGGCAGAGTATTCACCGCACCTAATGACTGCATATAACAGTCTTGTCACCTGTCACGATAGTCTGGAGCCTCCCTGTAACTCCCTTCTGAAAACCGTACTCAGGCTGTGACTGACACAATCTTGAGGATGCTCTGGTGAGCACTTGGATGCAGAGACCTTGGGTGCTGCAGGAGATGTGGTGATGAACAAGTAGGTGACATGTTTGTTTGTTTTTAAACTAGGGGGGTTCCTTGTCACTGTGCTGTGGCTCACAGTAAGTTTCTAAGGCAAGGACTTAAGTTGGATGTGGCTGTTAACAACTGGTATTACTTCTCATCACTGTGTGCAGCTGGGGTTATGTCCAGTACCTGGCTATTTGCCAGCTATAGACTGTTTCGTTAGGTTCCATATCTTTGCAGTTTCCTTTGGACTAGCTGCAGTGTGGAGTTAAGTTTTAGCTGTTAAATCTCTTCAGTGTTTTGCTCCAGAGGAGGCTGCGTTCCAGTGGTAAAGAAAATGGTTCTTGTGCTTGGTTTGTCTGTTGGTTCAAAGCTGTGAAGGGCTTTCTGTGGTATGTCATGACATTCCATGAGAGGCACACTGTTCCCTCAATAGAGGCATTAACTTGGCAGTATGAATTATTTTGTACTGCCTGCCTGCATAGCCAGGCTGGGCAGGTAACATACAATGACACTGTTTTTGTCAGCGTGTTGTTTGTTTGTTTTCATACTGTCAGCTTACTTGATCTGAAGCATCAGTTATGGTCTCTGATTGTGTTAGTAGCCCTGGATCAATTTTTTGCCCTCCCATGTCTACTCTGGGACTATATACTAAGCTGTGAGACCTGTGGCTGAAACACTGCAGCCTCCTTGGTGGTGTTTTTCCACATCCCTTCCAAGCTGACTAATAATCCATTTTTTTCCATCATATCACAGCTCTTTGCCTTTCATCAACGTATAATGATGCCCTGCCTAAAATCACGTGGTCCTGTAGCAGCAAAGCCATTTCCTGGCTCTTTGGTAAGAGGAAATGTTGATGCAATTAACAGTGAGGATTACTTTTGGAGACAACAGCTTATGTGAAGTTGTGGCTGCTTTAGCCTGGTCTCTAGTGTGTGTTTTTCCTTTCTTTTATACAGTTCTGTGATTCTGCTTCCTTGAGTCTTGGGCAAGGTGCAACCTAAAATATGTAGAGAAAACTGACTCTACTTTGCATTGAATATTGGTGAAGGTTAGTGAAGTGGGAGTTCTGGGTACTTTTTTTTTTTTCTTTTCCATGAGAAATGAAGCTGACAAATACATTTTACAGAGTGTGGATAAGGTAAGATGTGCCTTTTCTAAGGACAGCTGAGGTTTGTGGGTTTCAGCAGGTGAAAGAGCTGTTAGCCATAACCCAACAGCTTGTTCTGAACAATCTGGCATCTCTCTTAATGTGGTCCTACTTACTAAACTTTAAGGAACATTGTGGTCATAGCCAGTATAATCAGTGCTTAAGCAAGGACCTGTATGCTGGATTTCAACAAGAGTTATACCACTGACTTCGGTCAGTGCTGAGTCCTTTGGAAATCTTGCCTAGGTAACCGCACTCTCCGAATGACTGGTGAAGCAGAGCTAATATTAGTCACTGCAGACTAAACTACAATGTGTTTAATATTGACCTACATGCACCTGCAGAACCAATAGCTCAAGCCTCTGCTGACAAAGCATTTCAGGGCAGGGAGTGGGAAGATGGATGCAACACAGAAGCTGTGGCTGATTTATAAGTGCTGATTTATAGAGTTACATGCATACTAGAAATTTGTAAAGTGCAAAACACAATGTGTACATTACTGGATGAGAAGCTAGCCTGAATGTGGGGGTGGGGGGAAGGCTCCAGTATGTAGTGTAAGTGTGTATATGTGTATAAGTGTACATATGTGTATAAGTATATGTAAACCAGTATGTTACCTGTCAACTAAATGTTACTGATCTTTGTATGAGGAGTGAGACTACAAGTCATTTGGCTTTAAACTTTAAAACCAGGCATCCTAGTTATTTTGAATCATTACTTGTGAAATGTTGACAAATTGAAAAGATTGACCAACTGAAGCAAATAACACCTTGACTGAAGTATATAGAAGCTCAGATGGACTAAGAGTGGCATGCTGTCATCCTGTGGACCCTGCAGGGGATGTGGAGAGGCACCAGGTGTGGAGACAGGTAAAGATCTGAAGTATTCTACTATAATATTAAATCACATGAAGTGGTAAGTGTCCTCAAAGGTATCATGGGGAATTTATGGCAAAGGTAGGAACACCTAGTTGTGCTTCCTTGTTCCTTAGTTTACATTCTAAAATACTCTGTCCTGTCAAAAAGAAGAGGTTTGTGCTGGTGTGACTTCTCTTCAGGTTTTGATTCTGTGTCAGCCATTCTTGGTGAGTCTTGCAAGCCTTAACAGAGATCTCATTTTTGTGCCACATGAACATAAGTCATTATTAACACTTTGATTCCAGGATCTCTGATCCTTCTAGAGGTAGGATAGTTAATTTGTATTTACCTTGCATATTAAATATAAAACCCAGAGAAGTATAAACATTTCTGAAAGTGGAACAAGCTACTACAGTACCTTTTTCTCCCTGTGAAACACTGAGATGATGGTACTCCTTTTCAATTGTCCTTATGTATATTCCCAAGAAACTAAACTTGCTAAAATTCCCTGTGCAAGGCAACTGTTGTTGGGCAACTCTTGTTATCCCAACTTAAAGATGTTCAGGGAGCAGAAATGACTTGACAATAAGCCAAGAGGTCTCCTGGAGCTTCCTTGGGCTTTGTTCACAATGCAGTTATAACCCTTCTCTTGTAGGAAACTAACAGAGAAATGCTTATTGCAGTGTGTGACAGGGTTTATAAACTATAACACAACATCAATGTTCTAATATCTGTCTCCTTATCTGCTTAAAGCTTTCCATGGATTTATGTCTGTCTCTCATGAAACTTGAGCCAGGCCTTTCTCCTGTTATGGACCTTGGGTAAAATGTGAACAAACTAGTAAGAAAGTAAATGTTCTTTAAGAAAGCAACAGCCAGGCAAATCCCATCTGTAGAAAGCATGCTTAAGCCTTGCCAGAAATATTGCAATCTCTAACTGAGAAGCAGCTAATTTGCAGCCAAGCTGGCTCTGGAGGAAAGACAAAAGTGTTTGACCTCAGCTGTGTTACCACCTGTATCACGCCAGGGAAGTTAAATGCACTGAAAGAGCTCCGCCTACCATTGATTTTTATTTCTCCAAATGAAGAATCTGTTGATAAATGGCTGATGAAATGAGGTAGCAGTGGGGAAAAGTGGGCACCCTACCATAATCCCTTTTTTCTGTCTGGAGCTACTAACCCTGGCACCAGTAAAAGAGATACTGCTTTGCTGTAATGGCAATGCTATGAAAGCGAGTGGTGGGCCAGTTCCTGCCATTTGAGGTAATGTGATGAAAACCTGAAATATAATAAAATCATTTAGAACCGGGAGAAAAATAGATTGCTTTAAGAGCTTCAGGACTTGCTATTACATTCCTTTTCTCCCCCATGCCAGTATTCATTTCCAAGAGACCTCGTTAGATAAAGTGGTTTAGAATGGGAAATACGGTTGTGTTGCACTGGCACAGTAAAGCAGGAGGAAGCCCTATACATACAGACCACTGTGAAAAGGGGACACATAGTGCCTTCAGGGCTTCTGAAAGTAGCTTGAAAAAGCATCAAAATGCCAAAAGAGAGAGGCACAAGAGCAGGCTTCTTCATCTGTATCTGCTGTCACTGAACAGAGAGACAATCTCCCAATGTATCCTTTAAGCAAGATTGTGTGTCCTGGAGTGCCAGTTATCCATTGCTTAGAATCTTGGGAATGCCCTGCGCCGGAGCTATTCTCATTGAAGCTGCGGCACCTTGATTCAAAGAGTGATTAAGTGGAGCCTGCTTTAATGGAGAAACTCTGCTTTATTGAAGATTGCTGCTCTTGAGTTGAATCCCTGAGGTCTTTGACTGTAAATCGAGTATAGACTTATCTGATCCATGAAAGAGGGTTGAAAAGAAAACCGAAGAGGCAGAAACTCAGCTAACCTAGCATGTGGAAGTTAAGAGCTCAAAGTAATGAATGAGTGGCATTGAATTAAATTGAGTTAATCAGATTGGGCTGTTCAATAGGATATTAAAATCTACATGAATCAATAACCTTAGAACTTTTGTGTATCAGCTTAGATGATGTACATTGACTAATTGGTTTGTGTAATCTTTCATTGTCAAAGATGATTGGCACCAAGATAAAAGAAAGTAAACGATGTTAAATGAGAGGAATAATATATCCAAATCTTTAAATGTGAAGAGAGACATATCTGACAAACTCAGTTGTGTCCCAGCTATGTGAGGTGGCCCAGCAGGGTCTCCACAGAAGATAGCATGCACAGATGGTTAAAGTGGCTTCTCTGGGTGATTTGGGAGGACTGGGAAAAGTCTGGGAACAGGCTGGATAAAAAGCATCATGTCAAAGCAGCACTATGCCAGAAAATGGGCTTCTCAATTAAATGTAGTCCTCCATTAAAAATGTAGTTGTGAAATACCATACCATTCAATGGCAAGCCCTCTGGGGGGAGGGGGGGAAAAGGGGGAGGAAGGAAGAATGAGGCCAAGATGACTCTCTAAAATGACTCTGAAAAGCAATAAGAGTATAATACTAAACAAGACCTTTCCTATAGCTTGTATCTTGCATTCTTATCAGTTCTGTTAGCATCTGGATTCTGTAGAGACCACTTTCTTTGTCATTCCAGGCATCTTAGATTGCTATTTCTGAAGTGAACTGCAAGTATTAAGCATTCAGCTCTTTTGAATTTAATTCCTTTGACCCTCTCAGAAATCCCAGACTAGGCCTTTAATTGGCTTCTGTTCTTTCCTTGCAGGCATCTTTAAGATATTTGAGTTATTTTTGTGACATGGACTCAGAGAGGTTAAGTACAAAAGTTAGTAGTTACTATTATTTTGCCTGAATAATTCCCAAGTGACTACGTTTAATTTCTATGATAGTTTCAGTTCAGATCAAATTGGTTTGAATGGAGTGATGAATGATGCCTCAGCTAGTTCAGGCAACTTGCTGTGCACAACAGTGCTTTGTTTTATACATCTATCAAAGAAATAACTGGGGTGTTGGAAATGACACATGGATTTCTCTCTGGCAATAAAGGACCTGAGTGGCTGTGTTATATTATAGTGATGGTTGCAGTATAACAACCTTGATAGATAAAGCAGTAGCTAACCTTTGGGCTGGGACGTTTAGGTCACCAGTTTAAAATTGGAGACCATTCATATTGGCTTACGTTTCCATCCTTGTCATATAAAACTCAGCTTTTGTTCTGTGTGCCTGAATTTCCACATGCTACAGAAGTTGTGTTGCCTATTTACTGTACAAATGGCATGTTATTTCCTCTGATTTGCCACATTTGCTTTGTACTTTTACTTGCACTCATCTTTTCCTCTGAGAGTCCATATTTAATATTCTTAACTGTGGTGCAGATCAAATTCATCTCTGAAGATGAGCATTTGAACTTGATGGTGAGTGAATGATTGACAAGGTGTAAGTATTTTTGTATCAAGGCTGTGACATGTCATTTGTTGAAAAAGCTATACTCATCTGAAAGCTGGGAGAGTGAAGAATATGCCAGAATCTCTAAAGGATGCTGCATGATGTCTAGTGGCACCATTAGTGACATTTTGATGCTAATGAAGAAGGGAACACTTTCTGCTCTGGAAATTACGCTTTTTAGAGGTTAGAAGAGGATGCTTTATGAAGTCTGTGCAACACTTGCAATCCACGTAAATGTCCAGTTTTGCCGTAGATAACGAAGTTACAGTTTGTGGATTGCTGTGGTCTATAGAGTGTTTGTTGATCACGTGGTGTTGAAAGCTGCATGAAAGACAGCTGAAAGAGTTTAAATGTGTCTCTGCTAGTGCTTCAATGTGCAAGCAATTGCTCAGGGTGCCACAGGGATGTTAGAGGTTTGTTAATGGGAGAAGGGGAAGATGTTGAGGGGGTTATGTCTCTATTAAATTGTGTTCTGCAATGTGAAGGAAGTCTTAAGAATTGCAAAGGTAGCTTGACTGGAGTTAATGCTGTATTCCCTAGTGTAAAAACCTAAAACGTTGCCAAAATTGTGTGCAACTGTTTCCCTGTTTTGTGAGAATATAGGCTGCAAATGAGCAAGTCCTGTTTTAAGAGCTATGTCAACATGAACTTACTAATCTAAAACTACAGCCTTCCTGATGCATGGAGCATCTCTTGGATTTTACTTCTGAATGAATCAGCTAGGTCAATTGACTCTTCACCACAATGTTGCTTTTGTGAATTGGTAGAAGTGGGAGATGAAGAATGCTTCCTACTATAGGATTTGTATGGTGGGTTTTTTCCTCTAAGTCTAATATGGACTTTTGTATTTGTTCTGGTTTTTAACCCCAGCTGTCAACCAAGTCCCACGCAGCCACTCACTCACTCTTGGCCAGTGGGATGAGGGAGAGAATCAGAAGGGTAAAAGTGAGAAAACTCGTGGGTTGAGATATAGACCGTTTAGTAGGTAAAGCGAAAGCCACTCACGCAAGCAAAGCAAAACCAGGAATTCATTCACTGCTTCCTATCAGCAGGCACGTGTTCAGCCATCTCCAGGGAAGCAGGGCTCCATCATGCGTAACAGTTACTTGGGAAGACAACGACTATAACTCCAAATGTCCCCCCCCTCCTTCTTTCTTCTTCCCCCAACTTTATATGTGGAGCATAACATCATATAGTATGGAATATCCCTGTGGTCAGGTGGGGTCGCCTGTCCCAGCTGTGTCCCCTCACAACTTCTTGTGCACCCCCAGCCTCCTTGCTGGTGGGGTGATGCGAGAAGCAGAAAAGGTATGACTGTATAAGCACTGCTCAGCAATAACGAAAATGTCTCTAGATTATCAACACTCTTTTCGGCACAAATCTGAAACATAGCCCCATACTAGCTACTATGAAGAAAATTACACTGGCCAAAACCAGAACATTATTTTAAAATGGGTCTTTTGCCTAGATGTTCTACAACTCCTCTTCAGACTTGTGTATTGTAATGTTGTATGGGAATGACCACAGAAGTCCTAAGCAAATTCTGTTTAGGAAAACATAAAAATCATGATGCCTTTTAAATCATTCTGTAAGGAACAGTGGTGTTTCTTCATATGATAATCAAAGATTTTATTTTTTTCCCAAATATCTAACAGAATTTCTGAAAAAGGAATGAATTTTGAGTGGAGGAGACGTGGAAAAGTCCTCTGGATACCAACCCGTCCTGAGAGTAGAAGTCTGCTACATTGTGGCTCTGGCTGTAGATTTCATCACACTCACTTCTTACAGATACTGACGAGTTGCTGCATCTCTCCCTCCTTGATATTCTAGAGCCACAAGTGGTCTGACTAATGATAGCAACACTGCCTGAACGATCAGAGCACTGAGCGTGCACAGCCATGGCTATTGTTCCATTTGATGAATGCACCATATGCTGGTTGCTTTGCTTGATATTTTTTTTTTTTTTTGGGGGGGGGGGGGGGGGGGTTGGAGGGGGGTGGAATTCATTAAAATCTTTTCACTGCTCTGTTCCTGAGACAAGGCTGAGGAGGGAGGTAGGTGAGCACCCTCCTGCTATACTGTCTCCATGAAATTGCTGCTGCAGATGCTGTCTTGGCTGCCGGTAATGGTGTCAGAAATGGCAGCAGCCTTCTGCAAAAGTGGTTTAAAAATAGACCTGTTTGGTTGTGATTGTTCCCTTGAAGGGACATTGTCAGTTTGATTTAGTCCCAATATTTTAGCTTGGTTGCTGTCAGCTATGCCATCTCTTCTGAGTTGCTAGCCAATTTGGCCAGCTCTGCAATGGGTTCGATATTGTTTTACATACAGGCAAATATGCTTTGAACATAGCGCAATAAAGTTTTACTAAACCTAGTAAATTGATGATACTTTTTTTTTTTTGCCTGGGCCTGTTAGGGTGAAAGTGAGGCACAACTAGCACTCCCTTGCCAGTATTGTCACCCTTGCAGTTGAAGTCCTTGTGCTGTGAGGTTACTGGCATTAAGAACAGTTATCATTGTACTTTCAGAATGCACCTCTGTTCTGTTCTTCATCATACTGCCTCACTGCTCAGGATCCTGCTCTTTTTCTGAGACAGAAGTCTCATTCCTCCCTTTCTTCTCTTCCTACCAAATTTAATTTGGGCAACGTAGTGGGGTAAGACTAGAAACACATAGCCCCTATCTCTAATGTATCTTCTGTACCCTTAAAGCCCAAGATTGATTTTGAGGGTAAGAGTGGTTCTTTGAAATGATGATGTTTCTTGCGGTTTTTGTCTTTTGTGACTTCCCCTCTTCAGAACAATACAACACCACACTGCTTGTGTTAGGACGTAAATAACAAACTTTACCTGCAGCACCTCTGTCAACAAGACTTGTGTTGTCTACTACTTTTCTCAGAGCCAAATGTCCTGGCTCATCCTAATGTCAACACAGGTTGTATTATAGCCCTGGAGAGGGGAGCAGCTACAGTTGTGTGACTGAAGCGAGTGGTGAGATACATGTTTCTGTACTGAAAGTTCCCTGTTTCATTTTCTTTCTGCATGTAACATTTGTTCCCCTCTGTGCAGCGTTATGGAGCTTGACAGCACTGAGCAAAGGCTGTGAAAGGGGATTGTTGAAACATGATTTCATTCAATTACATCTGGCTTTGCAGTGGTACCGTCAATTAAATTTCTTTTTCCTCCACCATCTTTTCCATGTTAACTACTTCTTTCTCCTCTGCTGCCTTCTTGCCCTTCTGCAATGTCTCTCTTACTCTTTGACATGTCCCCATCTCTTACGTCAACTATCACTTCTATCTAGGCCCTCTAGCCTCTTTTTAGCCCGGTTTCCACTTGTCTAATCTTTTTTTCATTAAGAGTTAGATTTTTCTGACATCTCTAAGCTTCCCTATCTCCTGACTTTGAGAGTTCAGCATTGATTTCAAATAGGGCCCATGCCTGGAAGGCTTGAGCAAAGAGGTGTCTCCTTTCATGGTCATAAGTTGTTGTTACCACCCTCCCAAATGGGCTCACTTGTGCTCAGTTCTCACAGTTGCTCTGCTTTGCAGTCTCTGATCAAACTATGCAAAGCAGGGCAGTGTTCGGGGGACCTCTCCCTGCTTCTGTTGGGTGGACAGATCAGAGGGCAGCTGCAGAGGTTTTCTCTCTCAAAGGAGTCTTGAAATGCTGTTGTGGTAACTCAAGTCCCTGAAAGTGTGCTAGACTGAGGCACTTAGCATCTAGCATTTTTACTTGTCCCTTCTCGGTGTTCGCTCCTGGCTTAGTTGTGCTTTAGTGAGATGCTTGATGCATATCCTGTGGCAGGTAAGTAGGTACAAGAGCCAATTTGCCCCATGCATCCATAAATAGTTTTAAAAATTATGGTATGTCCATCTCGCTAGGAAACTGATGCTCATTCCTGGATCTGGGGATCCAGAAGCCTAAAAGAAACCTAATGTTGTGCCAATGTACAAAAAGGGTAAGCAAGACACCCTGTAATTACAGCCCTGTCAACTTGGTGTTGATCCTGGGCAAAATAATGAAATGGCTGATAAAGGGATTGGAGAAGCAAAGAGTTAAAAAGAGTTATATAATTAATGTCAGTCAAGATGGGTTTACAGGAAATAGATTCTGTCAAACTAACTTGATATCTCTCTTCTGATAAATTTAGTTGATTAAAGGAAGTACTCTAGACATCTCTAAAGCAGTTGATGTGCTAACACAGGACATATTGGGGGGAAAAAAGTGATACAGAATTAGCATGGCACACACTAATGACATTACCAACTAGCCAGCTGCGACAGGTCTCAAAATGTGATGGTTAACAAGGAATCATTGCTGAGCAGATGTGTTTCTAGTAAGGTTCTGCAGCATTTGATTTCTAGTGCTATATTATTTAATTTTTTTTAAATAGGTGAATAGGTAAATCTCAGATCATTGGCGATTAGAGTCTGCAGATATGCTTCCCCCAGCATTGTGTAAACAAGGAAGATGGTATTCTGTGATACTAGGTTTCCAAGCCAGTAGCAACATAGGAGAACGTAAGCAAGCAAATGTGGAGCCTCCTAATAAGGGCCAAAAGTTATATTTGGCATCTAGGAACTAAGGATGTGGTGCTTGCAGAGTGGGAAACCCTTTAGGGAAGAAAGTACTCTGAGAGGTACTTGGGGCACTTGCTGAATAACCAGTTCCTAAATTACTGCAAGGATTAGTGAGGTCTTTGGATGTGAAAACGAGGGATTGTTAAATGAGAGGACGTAATGCCTTTGTCACTGGTGCAATTGCTTTTGTGATAGTATGCCTGGGTTTCAACAGTGCTAGAAGGATGCTGATAAATTGGAGGAGGATCAGAGGCAATCTGTCAGAATGATTAAAAGGTCTGAAAAACATGGCCTTTAGTGACATGATCTGAGAGCACAATCTGTTTTGGCTTATTGAGCAGAGGTTTAAAGGTGGCTTGACCAGTCTATAATTACCTATATAAGGACCAGAAATGTTCTTCTATCTAGCTGACAAGTGTATTGTGATTGCTACTGGCTGGAAGTTGCGGCTGGGCAAATTTAAGGTAGAAGAAAATGTTGTGTTTGAAAAGAATGAGGATAATTAACCACTGGAGTGTTTTACCAAGGGTTGTCATGGATTGTTCACTGGCTATTTCACCCTCTCTTGATGTTGTACGCTAGTCGAAGCAGGGAATTCATTTAGGGACTGGTATGATCTGTGTTTTATAGGATATCGGAGAAGGTATTTGGTTTGGTGTCTCCTAGCTTGTAGGATCTCTGAATGTATTACAGCAGTTCTTGGCAGTGCTGGGTAGTTTGCCCAGTCCAGGATCGTTCCCACGCATTAGTATTTTAACTAGAGAATGTCTCTTGTTTTAACTTGTGTAAAACGGATGCAATTTAAAAAAAAAAAGACATAAGTTCACATAATGAATAACCTTCATTTTTATAAATTTGCAGCTCTATTTTCTGCTATTTGACAAGTTTAAATGGCATTCAAGTAGCTTTTCATGTAAGGTGTCACTCTGTTTCCTTACTAATATCTGAGCCAAGTACCTTGCCTATTGTTAGATTGTTAATTCTCTGTTATTAAGTACATGGGTGCTTCTTCATTGAAAGGACTGTCAGTTATCAATGTGGAATCGTTTAAGAAGCTGGCCTGTCAGAGGCTCCTCTGCTTCTCCAGACTAGCATCCACCTGACAGCATGAGAATCTTCTTTCCAGAAGTTTGACTTTTTTTTTTTTTAAATATTCCCTCTCCTGCAGAAAGAACTACGAGCAATCACTAGAGAGGAATTGATGTCCCACCTATGTGCGCAACACATGCTGCGGATACATGTGTGCATACAAGTCCTTCCTGCTTCATTTAATAATAATGCAAAGGGAAGAAACTGCTTGTCTCCAAGTTCCGATTTTGTTGTTGTTCTGATTATGAGATTAGTTGTGTGGCAAGATTCAGTTGCTTGCCTGACTATCTCTCAGAAGAGAAGCACTTGGACTTGGGAGACCTGACATCATCTGTTCAGGCTGCCAAAGGATTTTGATGTGACCGTAAACTTTTCTTTTTGTCTCAGTTTCCTGTACTGGTAATGTGACTAGTGTTACTGGTTTCCCTCTAACTTGTTTGTCTTGCCTCGATACATTTAAGGACTTTGGGGCAGGGAAGGTTTTCTTGGCTTTTCCTGAGGGCCTCTATGTATAGCACAACAGAAGGATTCGAGAAACTTATCCTCTCCTCTTCCCAGCTCACAGGGCATCCTGTAATTGGCTAATGAACATATTTGGGGTCTGGGTACTTTTAGAGCTGCCTGGAGGACAGGTTGAGTGAGAGTGTTTGTCTAACGTATGTATACACAGGTACCTCAGAAGAGTTTTCTAGAGCCTGGGCCACTTGTGAAACCCCTTGCCCCTCTAGCAGCACAGGTTTGAGTTTGCCTGCGCTTTGGTCAGGTAACAGGATGGATGGTGTTAGATCAATGGATACTGTGGGTACACAGTAAAATGCAGTTGTGTACAACACTCTTCCAGCTGTCTGCATCTTCATTATGATTTTTTTTGATCAGTGCTTCTGGAATGACTGAATGGCAGCCTAGACAAAGAGGGGTATTTGTGGAGGAGGAGAGTCCTATGAGTAGTAAAGAGTAGTACTGGAGGAATACAAACAGCACTTGTGCAAGTGGAGCTGTATCTCCTTGACTGGTTTTCATGAAGCTGTATTCTGAAATAGCCAGGTGTTAAGCTGGGCTATACCTACCTCTGACATGACCACACTAAAATCAGTGTGGTCAGGACATGATCTAACACCTAACACCTTTAATTTCTTAACTTCTAACCCTGGCTTTATGACATTTCTCTTGTTGAAAGCTCCATGCCTCCAGTCTGGAGTGACATATACCCCTTAGTAGCTGAAAGAAATTGAGGCTTTTTAACTCCTTCACTGTTGGTTTCCCCACTGTCATCTGGGAATACATTCCTTATACTCTGTTTGGTTTCATCTTTTGCCATTATCAAGACTGTCTCTGTAAAGTGGGACCCCCTGTCTGAATATGAAATAGAGAGGTAGGTGGGGAATCTATTGTTAATCATGCACTGCAGTGGCATTCGGCTGCTTGCATAATATCTAACTAAGGTGGTTATATTCTGTTGTCTCTCAAACTATTGGGAAGCTAATCAGGTAAAAACAAGTCATAACTTTGAATCCTTGACCGTGTCTGGCTTCATGGTTTCCTCTGCTAGCAAAACTTCAAAAATGTTGCAGTTAAGACAGTTGTATGTAAATACTGCCTCACATGGAGGCTCAAATGCTTCTTTCTCTAGAACAGTTGAATAAGTTGAATTTTTCTCTTGCTTGACTAACCCCTGATTTTAGCCTAAATGTGTTTGGCTCAATACAGAGGCTAACCTCGCTGCATTGTTATCTAACTGTGTTTAAAGAATACAGTTGTGTGGAGTGAGTGTAACATTGAAGTCTATTCCTCAGTCCTACTAGGAGAGCGTTTAGTGGAACCTGTCCTCCTGCCATAAACCGTAGTTAGTTGTTTTGATATAGAATGCATGTAAGCATATGCTGTAACTTTCAATCTTTGAAAATAAGTTGGCTAATACTGAGTACCAGAGATAAATTTGACCTTTGCAGCTTGATCCATTGGTTTATCTGATTTGCTGGGGAAAGACAGACAACGAAGAATGGCTTGGATAGTTACATAATGCAGTGAGTCTTGTGAGATTACAGAGAAGCTGGCAGGAAAATAATAAAAGTGGAGAAAATAAGTAATGATTTATTTTCTTTCTTCTGAAGTAGAAGTGAACTGATTGCAAAGCCTGGATGAAATTGCTCTCAACTTTGGGAAGTCTGGATCTGACTGTAATGTTCATGTCTTAATCCTATCTGTGATAAGTTTGCTTTCATCCCAGTGACTTGACAAAGGTTCTGATCTGTGTTCTCTCTGGTAGGTAATGTGAATGTCATCAGTAAGCAGCAGATAGCCAAGTTAGCTACTCAAATTTTGTAATGTGGCCTATTGCTTTTAAGTACCTTTCTATTGGAGGCTGCTGTGATTGAAAGTGTAGTTTGATCACAACTTAAGAAAAGTATTGTGCTGCCATGGAAATTTTGTTCTTGTTGTTTCCCCTCAAATAAAAAGTTAATCTTTCCGGTAGAAAGCAAAAGTTTGGGGAGAAATACTGCGAGAATATTTTCAGTCTCTCACTTTGGCAGGATGAAATGCTGGTTTATGAGTTTGAATGAGGTAACTTGTAAGGGGGATGTCTGATGGTGTAGTATTTCTGGTTTTGGTCTTGGTGTAGTGTTCAGGAAACTATTGTCTCGTATGTCAGGGCTTTTGCCAAAGACTTTGTAGGTTTCAAGTGTGAAAAATGTTTCTGAAGTATTGATTCTTTATTTTTAAATGAGCTAAGTAAATCAACAGATTAAAGACTTGTTCTTCCTAGGAATTCTGATAGGCATCACTACTTGTTACCAGCAAATAATTGATTAAAAAAAAAGGTAAAGAAACCCTTAAGTATGCTAGACAGCATATGTACTAAAACCTGTATCAATTTAAAATGCTACTGGGAGAACTGGACGCTTATGGTTACATGAATCTCTGAGTATGTTGTTCCTTTCCATGTAGCACCACGCTGGATTTTGAAATTAACATGTGATCTAGGTTTCAAACTTGCAAGGCCACCACTTCTGTGAGAGTGTGGAGCTATGAATGTCATGTGCTACTGTTTAAGTTCTTAGTTGGTATTGAGGTGCATAAGTTGCAGCACCTGAATTCTGAGCACTTAGTGTGAACAGTAGAGTAATGTTAGGAGGAACCCACTAATTGGGACTTCAGTTTGTAGGCCATGTTGAGGTTTTTGATGAATGGCTTGATATAGAGGCTGATTCATTTTTCTTCTTACTATGTGAAAATTTCACTGTCTTAATACAGTAAAAGAAAGAAAAAAAATAATTAGTTTTCATCTTGTGTATCTTCACTCTCTTGACTTTGAGTTTTGTTTTCAGTGACTTCTGATCTGAATGTATTTTGTAATTTCTCATGGTTTCATAGCAGAACTATGAATCTTGTATGGTTTTAATACACTCCTATTTGTCCCTCCAGCAGTGTCTAAAAGACAGACCTCTTCAGAAAGCATGGTTTTAATGGACTGCAAAACCTGGAGAATCTTACTTTTGTTCCTTGTGTTTTGAGCAGCTTTATTTATTGCCTTGTTGGCATTCAGCACTGCTGCAGTGGAGTGAAAAGAGAGACAGTTGTCTGAATAGATGTAATGTGCAGGACAGTGTGCAGTCAGGTTTGGACTCTGAAAAGCCACTATTGACTTCTTGAAGCTGATTGTAGTGACTCTTGCAAGGTTGTGTCCTAACAAAGGACAGTTACTTCTAGAAGTTGTACAAGGCTGGCTCCATCGCTGGCAAAGTCATTCTGCTGCAAAGATAGCTCAGATTCTGGTTTGGTGTGTGTCCTGTGGTTGACTGATTAGAGGAGACCTGTATTCTGTCCTAGTCCCTTCTCTAGTTTGCCAGGTAGCCTGCGGTAAACTGTTCCCATTTCTCATGTCCAGTTCTGTGTCTGATGAGTGGGGTTGAGGATCCAGGTTTTCGTTAAGATCCAAAGTGGAATATTAGTATACAAACCTGCACCAGGAAGGCTCCTTAAGAAAGGAGGAGACTTGTCCTGGTACTCTATTCTACTGGTGAAAAGTACTACAGAAAGTTTTAGGTGCTGTTTATTCTACCTCTTTGTGTTGCAGATTAAGTCAGGTTAAAGCCTGATAGTTTCAAATTCTAATACAGTAGAACAAGAAGGTGGGACCTTTTGTTAATAAGGTAATCATTGGTAGAAAAAAACCTATGGGGCATCTCTATATCCTTTCTAAAGCCAAGTTTCTGATTTTATAACCTTTTGGATCAGTCATCAAGTAATGGCTTTATGAGGCTGTTTTTTGGTTCTCTGTTGTTGTTGTTGCACAGCACTTAATTTTTGCAGTCCTAGCTTCTCTTATTTACCCTGGGCACTTAAGCAAATACTTCCTGAAGCTGTCTAGTTTCTATTATGTGCATATTTGTAAGTCTTGCTCTAATATGTAGAATGCCAGTAGGTGGCAATCAAGAATATGCAGGCTGGTGCCTTGGTGTTTTGTAGGACCAAAAGACGACTTGTGTATGACAAAACATCAGCTCTTAACAGGCATACTGGAATTAATGGAAACTTCTGCAAAGGTTGACTGCAACCTCTCTGCTTAGTCTGTAGGTGTTAATATCTGCTTTCCCCAAGGAACAGAAAGGTTAGATGTTCGTAAAACACTTGGAACTAAAGCTACAAGCTTACTCCACCAAACCTTTCCACTTCTTGAGCTGTTGAGAGCAGTCCAAGTGAACACTGGGAGTCAGAGCATCTCCTTGCATTATAGGGGAGCTAGTGTTCCCAGGCCAGCTATGTCTGATGCAGAAATGATGTCTCTGCAGGGAGACATAAAGAACCTGCATCAGTGCAGCTAGAAGAAAAGCTGTATGTATATGACTCAAGTAGGGTTACTTGTGCAGAGCTTGTTTTGCTATTGTGGGTTTCCACAACTTTGTGTTACTTCCAAAGCTGCTCCAATACTGTGACCAGGGAACTCATTCTGGGCACATTAAGTGTCATGAATTGAAACCAACTGTCCTGTAACTGCACTGAAATCAGGCAGGGGTATGGTTTTTCTAGCTTCCTTTCCCCCTGTGGGACAGGAAAAAAAACCTGTTCACTAATGAAGTTAACAGTTGATAATTTGCTGGTAATTAGATGGACAGGTTTATTTTTGGTGCAGCGGGGAAATCTTATTGCTATACGTAAAATTTCCAATGAAACAGTTTGTAAAATCAAATTGCAACTGACAGTGCAGCGTTTGCCTCTAACATTTACCAGCATAGCAAATGACTCTTTCCCACATCTGCCCTCAGCTTGATCTTTCCTTATCATAGGAGACTGCAATGAAAGGAAAGGGAGAAAGGTGCAAGGATTTCACTTTGTGGAGGCCTTTTTTTCCAAAAGAAATGGCTGTGACATGAGGTCACTTGAAACATTGACTGCTTTGTATTGGTATTGTTAAAGCATTGTGACCTACATTGCTTGAGCACTGTGATCTGCTCCAATTAATGGATCCGTCAGCACAGATTAATTATGAAACTGACAGCCACTTCTAGATGTAGTGGGTGCTGGTGACCTCTAATCTAGAGAGGAAGATGCTGGATTCCGCTTTGTGTGGGATAATGTGGTTTGTATGAATGCTGCTTTGTGGAAACTGTCCTTTTTAAATGACAAATCCCTTGTGTACCATATCTGAATTATTTTTTAACAGACTTTAATTTCTTAGTACATTGGAAGGCTGTAATGCCAAATTGATTTAAGTCTCTGAAATTTGCGTCTTGTATTTTGCTCTACTTCAAAAGAATGTATCAGTGTAATCATTGTTGCATTATCTGTCATTAACTTCATTAGTCATTGTCTCCCACTGTAAGTTACTCAGCTTAGAAGAGCTTTGCTTGAGAGTAACTCAAAATTCCCAGGCTGTAGCTGCTTACTAAGAAGGGAAGTTGGCCCTTCTTCCTATTTCCATCAAACATCTGTCATGGGTATAACACTTGTGGAAGTGTTAAATAGTTGGCTGTATGAAGCACCTCATTCATACTTCCCTTCAGTAATTGCTGGACAAAGTTTGTGGGTGATTAGGCTCTCTTGTAGAAGATGCTATATGAACACACAATAACAGCGAGTTTCTAGCCTGAGAGGAGAGAACGTGTACAGAGAAATGGGAAGTGGGGAGACAGAGAGGCAAAGTGAGGTCCTGCTGTGTGGACAGTGTGTCTGAGTAGCAAACATGCCTTCTGGCTGTGCCTTGGTCAGTGCTCCCCATGACCTTTTGTTTCCTGACCCTCCCATGTAGGCTCTGCTGCTCAAAGTTCCCTCTTTTTTTTTTTTTTTGTTTTGTTCCCCTGCTTCATGGTATGGTGTACCTCTAGTACATCACCTTTATCCCTTTCCAACTTTCTGCTTGTGCCCTGGTTCAGGAAACACCAAGTCATGTATCTAGTTGTGCGTGCACTTTTTTTCTTAAACTATTGTTCAGGAGATGTTTTGCTGTCTGCTACTTCAGCAAGCATGACAAATGGATCATCTCCTCCTCACTCTTTAGCTTTGCCTACAGTAACAAGAATGGCTGTGGTGCTAAAAGGGAGCAGTGCTTGTGGAACAACCTGTGTAAAGGAGGTGATTGTTTTTCAATCATTGCATGAAAAATGCATTTGAAGTAAAGGATATCGTTTGAGCATCTGTATGTGCCCTTGTGTGGTGGAAGAGAGCACAGACTGCTCTAGAACAGACAAAAATAACGTTTCTAGTTTCTGTGCGGCCTCTTCTTAATTGTCCTCATCTTCACAGATTTGCTTTCAATTGTCTTGGTTTCTTCCCTATGTTTCCAGAGGGAAGATTGAGATAGGTATTTCAGATGACAATTCGATTTAGAAGTTTTCTGTTTGTGGATAGTTTCTAAGCTTTGCTAAACAGAGCCAAGAAAGAGTTTAGTAATTCTTCTGGGTGGGAAGGCAGCTTTACTGTGATTTTTCAGGTTGACTCCTCTGCCTTTATTCCTCTGAGAGGCCTCCATATTTGCAACTCATCAGCGTATGTGAGAAGTTAAGATTGTTTTGCCAGTGTGCATTAGTTTAAATTCATGCAAGTTACATTTCATCTGCCAGTGTGTTGCTTGGTCCCCCAACATGTTTTGGGACAACTGGAGAGTCTTGGATTTCATAGCTCTCATCAGCTGAAGCAATTTACTCTTGCTGGAAAACTTGGCCTACTCCATATCTTGCTTGTGTTACACAAAGGTCCAGGAAACAATGGACCCTCAAAACCGGGCTGTGACTCCTCCAAAGGTGGAGGCAGTCATGAGAAAGGAATAGATAAGAATGTGACATTAATGTCATGTCACTTAACTGTGAGATGTTTCTGTATGGGAGAGGAATGTTCATACTGACACATTCCCTTTTGATGGCTGGTCTTTAATATTTCATGAAACCAAACTAGTTCAGAAACATAAAGAAGCCTTTTACTAAAGTGATTTTCTAGAACAGACTTGGCATAATACACATAGGCTAGGTCCAGCCAGAAAACTGTCAAGCCTCTTCCTATGTTTTCACTTCTTTAATAAGCTCAGACACATTGCTCTTACGCTTCAAGGCATCCCAGGAAGCTGGAGATCCCATGCATCTGAACTGGTACAGCTACAGACATTTTCCCTAGGATTTATCTACAGAGTCTTTCAACTGGTCTAGAAAAAAATTTCCTGTGCTTCAATGCACAGAAAGGAAATTGTCCAAAGCTATTTAGAAATATCTATGTATTAAAACACTTTATTTAAATATATTTGGATAACACTGAAACTGCACAATGATCAAGTACGGAGCATGAGCACACTGCAGGCAACTTTCATTCCCCACAGTAGGTAACATAAACCATTTTCTGTGGAATATGTCTGTTGCATGTTCCTTTTAAGACAATTTTCTGAAGTTTCTGTAGCTACTGGGCACAAACTACATTTATTATTTCTCAGTAATGAGGGTGAAATTTTTTAGGTGCATGGAAAGAGCTCTGTCTTGTGAGCACTTTTATTCTTTGACACCTTCACTGGCTTTTCAGCTTCCCTGTAACCCAGGTGCTGCCATTTTCCTCATGCTTGAACCTAGGGACTGCTGAGATTATACTTCATGTGAAAAGTTTTTTTTATCATTTTTTACTTGCCATAACTAAAGCTAAACATGTCAACACTTAAAATGGCAGCTGAAAATCTGATCCTCTTGTATATGGACTGCAGCATGGCAGCATTCGAAAGACAGAGAAAGCTTCATGGGCCCAGATGAAGCAGAAAGCCTGTATCAGTCTGTCCATCTGTACCTTACCCTGTTGCCCAAAAGTGTCTAGATATATCTTTTTTTTTATGCCCTCCCCTGACACTTGCATTGCATGTCAACATGCATTACAAATTTTTTATGCTGTATGAAGTACAACATCCCCTCCAGCAAGAAACTCCAACTGCAGCTTTCCACTGTGTGTAGGAGTAATCATAAATGATAATTGCAACACTATTAAAACAACCTGAAAAGACTTATTAAACAGAAGTGGCAATGGAGAGAAAGAGCAAAATTAGAACAAGGAGGGCATAGGCTTAAAATGTTTTTAAATATACTGCTGCCCCCTCCATCCCCCCTTTATCCAGGAATGAGTATGATACATGGAGCTGAAGGGTAAGTTAACATCTGTGGTGGCTGTGGTAATGTGAAGAAAGCTAGTTGACTTTGCAAGGGGCAGTTCATTCTGTTTCTTCTGCTCTGTCAGGATTTTTCCATTGATTGTCTATAGAACCAAACAAAGTTTTCTATTGCATCCTGTAAAAATGTTGCTAGGTTCTTTGCCTTTTTAACACCACAACAGGAGCTGGTTGAAATGAGTTGATGTTCCCCAATTGCAACTGGTCTTATTGGTTTCGATGTGCATGTGGTCTAGATGCTTGCTTTCTTTTGGGATGAAACTTTGCCGTTTCCAGTTTCACGTCTCTCCTTAAAGCTGTTAGGCTGCAGTTTTCACTGTCTTTATGATGTATTGCTTGAGTACTCAGCATCTCTGTTTGGCAGGGAGGTGCTGCCTTCTGCAGGTCCAGATAGATTTGACCCCTTTGATAGTTCCTGGAAAGGATTTCACGATCTAGGCTTTCAAAAGGCAGTGGCAGAAATAGCTTGCTGAAAACACAGGGATTTGTTTATCCCAGATAAACACTACAAGCAGAGACAAGTAGACTGAAAATAACAAACCCCTATGTGCCTGTAAGCTGACCTCACCTTTGGATTTCTCTGTCAGCTGAACAAGTTCTTAACTCGGGCACTCTCAGCACTGCTGACTATTGACACACTGAGGCCTACAATTGCTATCACTCCAGCACTTCCTCCCCTTCTAGTTATTGTGTCCCCATAATTGTTTCCAGATATTCCAAAATTCTTTTGACTCTCAATCCTGTATTGGGTTTGATGGCTTGCATGTTTCCAAAGGTTCTAGTAGGAACCTTCTGGTGGTGAGCTCGGGCTTTGTTGCTTCAAGGACCAGGCTGTTGAAGGAAAGATGCTGCCTGCATTCCTCAAACTCTGAAGAGCTCAAACTGCATTTAACCTTAGGGTTTCCTAGAACCAGGCACTAGATAATCCCTAAATCCCTAAATATGCATCCTGTTGATAACAGCTGCATTCTTCACTCTATCTCTCAAAGTAATTGCTTCTTTCTAGGAGTATAAAATTTCTTCTGATCCTCCAGGCTCTTTGCAGCAGTTACACAGTTGACATATTACTATCATATGAGACTAGCTCTGCAATTTTAAAAAAACATGTAGATTCCCTCCCCAAGCCAGAGTCTTTACTGTAGATGCAAACTTGTATGGCCTTTTGATGTGTTCAGTTTGCATTATGCAGAAAGCTTCATAAAGTGGCTACAGCACTATCTGCTGCTGGTGTGTTGTGGGTGGCAATGGAGGGTGATTATCCAAGAATTCACTTCAGCTGGAAGAATCCCCACACAGTTCTAACTAGCTCTGGGACAGAAAACACAGGAACAGTAGCTGGTGAACGGGCTTCTGCTCTATCTTCCGTAGTGCCTCTGTAGGCTCAGGAGCCATCTTTTACCAGTTAGCGGTCTGTAATCGGGGCAAGTCCACCAAGCTCTTGCTGGAGCACACTTAGTGAGGAAGTCAGCAGTGGAAGAGTGAGGGATGTTCAGTTCCTCTGCCTCCAGCAGCAGCAGAAGAGGTCAGTGTGGGAGCTGTAGAGCTTCAGAAGTATTGGGAAAAAGAAGCTGTTTATGTGGTGGGAGGGGAAGTGGTTGCCGGCTATCACCTCCCTGGAGACTTGTGTGAAAGTTTCCCTTGCAACCAGTACTGCAGCCATAAAGATGGCAGAGTTGTGTATTAGGAGATGCAACAGACTGCTTATGCCCGATGCAATGTACTGTATAAAGATCTGGTGTGTTCTAAATGAGGATGTTTCAGATAAAACTGCTTGAGTGGAGAGTCAAAGCAGACTATATATTTCTGCTTTGCAACTCTGTGCGGGATGCCTTTGGCGATACCTTTTCAGTATTTCTGGACAGATAGAAGTCAACAAATCCAAATTTAGCTGCATCCAAATTCTTTCCTTAGTTCCTGCTTAAACACAGAAGTAATGGTCACTTAGAGCATTTTAGTGCTGATTTTAACACAAAGGGCTCAGAAGTCTTATTCTATCAACCTCAGCCAGGAATTGATGGAGTTACAGCACTTTCTTGTAAAACTTGGGAAAATTCACTGAAAATGAAAGGATGAATCTGGATAAACTTTCAAAAAGCATCTAGAAATATCCAACTCTTTAACATATGGCTGAAATCTCAGACACACTTGTCCATGCCTTATTCATAAATATATGTTAAAGGGAAATAGTAGAATTGTATTAAGTAGTTTGTGAAACAAGATCATATTGGGTCATCTTACAATTGTTGTGAAGTTTTATCTTAATAGGACTAGATCAAAATCTGCTGTAAGGTGTATATGGAAGGGGACCTCCTGTTCCTATTTTCCCTTTGCAGGGATTTCTTGCCTCTCATAATGCCTGATCCTGTTGAATTTTGCTGTGATTTCAGATACCTTTTGTCTTAGTGGAAGGTGGTGAGCCCTAAATAGTCATGCCTCCCTGTCTCCATGTTTGTTGCTGAGTTTCATCTATAACTGACTGAAGTTGATCAAAATACTCTTAGCTTCAGTGATCTTTAAAGCAGACACTGTGAAAGGATAAGTCGCTCCTCTTTGTAAGACCTGAGAGTAAGTGAAAATTCCTCCATGCAGAGAATGCTTGAGTATTATTCCTTTACACTGCAATAGACACAAGTCATGTCATCCTGACTTACTACGTGGTGTTCTGCTCGTTATGTGCATTTCTCCTCTGTAGGAAGCATTACATCTTAATCTGTAGCCCTGTCAGGAGATGGGAAGTCCTGATGGCGATGGTTCTTGACAGAAGGGAGCAATAGAGTGTGAGGAGAATGAGGAGACCACAGGGACAGATCTTTGAGCAACCTCATTTAGGGATCTGTTGCCAAACACTGGACAGAGCTGGATTTCCAAGAAAGGAGCGTGTTAAGGAATTGCTTAGTACCCTTAGCTGTGGACTATTACAGTAAAAACTCACTTCATTACAGCTGAAGTGTACAGAAAGCTATTTTTGTCTAACCAAAATGTTAATCCTTTCTATTAAAAAACCAAAACCTAAAACAACAAAACAAAAAAAAAAACCATGCAAGAAACCCCCAACACAGCAACCTTAAAAAAACCAAAACCCCAAACAAAAACAAACCCACAAAAAACCCCAACAAAACCCCCCATAAGCAAAAAAAATGCTCGTTGTGTGTGTCACACACCCACCCCCTTAACCCCCCCAGGAACAAAAAATTAATTTTGGATCATTTTACTCCTCATGAACACTTATGTTTTCATGTAAATATTCTCATCATATGCTTTGTATCTAGCCATTTAGTTAAAAGAATACATGAATGATTCATGGTAGCCCTATACATAATGCATAATTAAATCACAGACTGATGGAGTGGAATTTATTAATTGTGAAGACACATGTGTTACCATGATACTAATTTATTTCTTTCAATTTTATTGGCATATTGCTCACTCATCTGTGATTGCCTGCTTTGTTGCATTACCCGAGAACAGTAACATGTTGTTAAAACAAATTATCTGGATGTTTGGATAGGCTGTTTGTTCACTGATGGGAACAATATGTATTTAGCAAAAAGATTTAATGTAAATTATTATACATGGGGTGTTATCTTAGCACAGAACCATCACACTAAAGCTGCTCTGATGAGCCACATTAATTTCTGATAAAAGCAAAAAATTCTAAGAAAAATAACTGCAGAGACTTACATGAGGAAAAAGCAGAAGTCATGGAAAATGATCTTGGCAAAATTACATGGTAACTTTTTATATATTTTTATATATTTTTACAAATCCTTGTAATATTAGATTGTAAAATTTAATAGGTATTTTAGCTTATTCTTAGAATTTGTCTCCTATTCCTGTTATGTCTTAGTGGGATCTCTGGAAAGAGATTTTTATTTGTTTGTGCATTAGCAGAGCATACTTTTGCTAAATAATAATTTCATGTCTTAATAGAGGAATACCCATTGGAAGTGGATGTTAACTTTGATTTCTAATGTAGTAGTAGTGTGATATTTGTTTGAAAGCTAGTATTTGAATAAAAATTAGGGACTTATTTTCAGGAGACTTTAAACAGCCTCCTTTTCTGTGTACACTTGCCAGATCAATATGGAAATTAGAGTTGTAGCATTCAAAATTCAAGTAACTGGATTTTTATGAATTTGCTGAAAGGAATCTAAGTGCCACACTTGGAAAAGAGGCCACACTTTTACATACTTCACTTAAAAAAAACCCCAAAAAACAACAAAACAAACAAACAAACCCAACCAAAAACCCACACCAAAACAAAACCAAAAAAACCCCAACAACAAACCCACAAAGTTTTTTGTAGTCAGATGATGTAATCATATTGTTGAAAGGCAAGGGCTCTTTCTCCCAAAAGATTGTATGGGTCCAAGGAACAATTGGAGATGAAAAGTGTTAGACCCTCTTAGGAAGAATTCAGTAGAGCAAATGTATGGTTGTCTTCAGAAACTGTTGGTTAAATAGGTACTTAGTGGGATATCTGGGATATGCTTGAGCCCTCAAATCAAGCTGCTTTGTCAGGAACAGTCTGCAACAAGCCAGAGCTATGGTAACTCCACTGCTGCATGGTGGAGAGGAGCAGCGTCCATAGAAAAACCTTTGTCTTTCAGTAGCCAGAAGTCTGGGTTAAATATCATTAGCCTATTTCTTTTGTGATCTAAGCTGGGAAATAAGGGCAGAAGGGACACTTAGGTCATCTCATCTTACCTCTTGTGCATCCCAGGCTGTAATTGTATGCATTTGAGTAACTTTTACTGACTGGAGTGTGATGTACAGTTCTGCCATGGTGGCTGGTAGTGAGGGAAGGGTATGAATAAATACAAGATCTTTCACCTCTGGCATACCCTGATGACCTCCTGGGTTATCATATCTGCTGTATTGGTGTTAGAAAACATGTTCCGCTTTTGTGCAGAAGACTTAAAACCCTTAAAATTGATGGTCCCAAGCTTGCTTCTGAGCAAAAGCTGTTTCTGTGCTTGATTCTTGTGGAACATGGATGTTGACTCTGTTCTGCTGAGCAGAGTTTCCTCTGCTGGATACAATGCAATGATGTGGTTCACAGATCCTGCAGGGAAGTGGACTGGAGTTTGGTGCTTGATGCATGATGCCTTCCATCTGTTTTGCTGTAGGATTTACTGCTGCCTTTCACATAAAATGATCCTGGAAGTTATTAGAGGAAAAAAAATGGGGCTGGAAAAAAAAAGTAATACATAATCAAGTAATGTTTTGGTTGGGTTTGTTTTTTTGGGGTTGGGGGGCTGGGGGGAGAGGTTGGGGTGTTTTGTTTATTTTTGCTACCTACGCAGGACCTCAGCATGCCAGGTGCTGTACTGACATGTTAAGAATCGGTCCTTGCTCAAAAAGTTTGCCATTTGGTGAGGCAAGCAAAAGCAAGATGCAATAAGTACCATTGCTGCTCTTCTGAGACAGAGAAATTGTGTTGACAGATACATAAGTAATTGAGACCCTGGCTTAAAAAAGGTTAAATGATTGGCAAAGGCCCCCCAGGTATTCTAGTGAAGAGCTGAGAAATGAATCCAGGTTCTAGCCTAGGATCTTGGCCACAAAACTGCTCTTTTGAGGGAAAATTACATAGGGTGAAGAAGATACAAGAATTGCAGAAACCCACTTCTGAATACTGTCCTTAAGATCAAAAATTTGAAGTACAGAAACAGCTAAATAAAACTATATAATGCAGCTGTAGTTTCTTGACGTATCAAAGTCATGGTTCTAATTCTGACTCTGATTTGCATGATGTGAAACCAGATTGTGTCGGCAAGTATATTGGTAAAATTTCAGCTTATTATAAACTAGTTTATGCATAAGATTTCTGTATGCAATTATTTAAGAGCTGCTTTTTTATGAGCAAGTTGATTTCTGATTTGCCTGAGCTTTAGAACAAGATCATCTCAAGGCTTATCAGCATGCACCTCTTCAATAATAGTGCAATGAGTAGCTCTCACTGTACTGAGTCTGTATCCATCAGATAAAATACACTATCTGTAGTATATTAGTCATCCTGGACAATAGGGGGAAAGTTGCTATTGCAGAACTATCAGAAGATAAATATTTTCTGCTTTGAAGTTAGATAATTTTCCCTCAAGCTTTATCTTTGCCTTTTGTTTTTTGTGCAGGGGTACCATAGGGGTGTGTCTCATTCACGACAAACTACACTTAAATTAACACCAAGAAATTTTTTTTTTTTTCCCTAGAGCTAAGGACCACGTCCTTGGCTCCTGCAAGCAGGTCTTGTTCCCTTAGGATCTTTGAGTGTTTGTTCTATAAAATATGCACTTCATTTTTACAAAGCTACTTATTTTGGGAGAGTTGAGCCGAAATGTTAACTTTGAGGCTTTTTCCAGCATCATGTTACCAGGCTTCCTGATCAGGTAAATCAAAATAATGGTGTTCTCTTTAAAAATTAGCTGAGGTGCCAAGAGAACTTCCCAGCTGAGGATAGCTGAAATTGATTACCAAGGAAGGCTGTAGAAATTCTACTAATAGAAGTGGTTGTTGTTGGTGTTTTTTGTGTGTGTGTGTGTATTTTTTTTTTTAAGAACAATTTCTTACACAAAACCAAGAAGGCATGTAGGTATAAATGCTCTGCTCTGTGAGTCATCCTGAGGTCATTCCCAATGCTTTTGCCTGAGACTGTGCAGACTGTTAATGTAGTGATTGTCTCTTCAAACCTATGCAATTTAGGGCTGGTCGGCTTCTGCCCTTGAATACTTCATAAAGTTGATGGGGTTTTGGAGAAGGTCCTAAAAACAATTTAGGGTTTTATTGTTAGAAAATATGGTCCTAGAGAGAGTAGCCTCATGTAAAGGAAGGAAAAAATCTCTGTTTCTAAACACTTAGCATGAGAAACACCGTAGCAGAAATGGGGCCATTATGAATAAATTCTGAGGAGGAAGCTAAATATATTTCTACCTTCCAGTCATAGCAGGGGGAATGTTAGTATACTGGGTCTGTGTAAGCTAGAAACCACTGAATTTGAAAGGGGCCAGCTGGGGAAAAACTAAGTCTTCAGTCCATGAAGTCTTCTAGCACACCACTTCCAGAAAGAGGGCTGTGAGATCTTCTCAGGTTTGGTCTTGTTACCTGTCTGACTTTGTGCTAAAGCTGTATGGTTAGTGGTATTCTCTCCTGAATGAGACTTACAAATGTTACAGCTGTTTTCTTACAAATCTGATGTGTTGTTTCTATTTTGTAACAGATCTGTTGAGGAATATCGATGTTCTGTTTCTTGGGCAACTGAAATACAACACAATGTCGTCTTGCATGCTGAATATGATAATCCCTGTAGTGGTGGAAAGGACCTTGCCACATCCACAGTAATCTTTAAATCCAAATGGCTATGTTAAAAGCTTAGCCTTTAGGCTAGTATCTTTAATTGTAACCTTACTGTGTTTGTTCTGATTATCCTCTGGTTTTAGATACGGGGTTGGACTGAGATCTCTGTCTCAGAGATCTGTGAACTTTGGGCTGTTTGTATTCTCTTAAAACCCCTGCTTTTTTGGGGTCCAGATTTCTAGCTGATACTTCTAAGTAATTCTATATAGTCAGATAAAAAATATCTAAACTCGGGTTTCTCTCTAACCTGTTTTTTGGGATGGGAACTAAAAGTCTGATTTGAACCTCATTCAAACTGGTTGACTGTAGTTTATCTTTTATGCAGTTAGCCACAGCAGCTGCTGGAGATCTGTGAATGCAACACATCTTTAAGTGAGAAGGTACTTACTTTGACTACTTGTGCAGGAGATAATTTAGCAAACTTGAGGCAAACCTACAGGCTACAGATATTTCAGCTTGCCACTTACGGTTTCAGCACTAACCTTGAAGCCATGCAAAATAATAAATAGTCTTCAGATATTTGTGGATGGGGCTGAAATGGGTACTAAAAGGAAAGGATCCAGGCAATGCATTATATTCATAATAGTCGAGTAGGTCACTGAGATGAGGAAAAAACCTGTTGTCCATGTTCTCTTTAGCATCAGTATGTATATGAAACCAGTGGAAAAACATAACTTATAAAGGGCACGATGCTGTGCCAGACTACTTAACTGCGAAGTTACTGAAGATGCGCAAGAAACACTCTTGGATTCCATAGCGAAAGGGAATACTATTGCAGGGGGTAGAGAAATAGAAGGAGACTGATCAAAATGTTTAGTAATTAAAGCAGATAATGCAGATTTGATGTATAGACCCTGTTGAAGCCAGATCTTGCAGTCATTGAGAAGGACTAATGCTGGCAGCTTTTAGCCTTGTCCAAAGTGAAGTCTCTGCAAGATTCCCAGCAGAATTCTCACCTGGAACTAAAGCAGAGTTGTTTGATATGAAAGGGAGAAGAGTGACCAACTGATTATACTTTATGTCTTCTTCCTCCTCTTTACTTTTAAAGGAAAAAACTAGTAGGTTAGAACACCTCTGCTTTTCTTTATTCTTCTGTGACATGCAGACCAGGATTGACTTTGGCTTTGGTTTGTTCTTGTTTTTCCTGTTCCGATCTCTACAGTGTCACTTATGAGAAGAAGAAGATGCTATGACATCTTTTAACAGAGAACTGTGATGAAACTGCAGGAGAACCCTAAGTTTGCTAAGGGGTGAAGGTCTGATTAGAAAGAGCCTTAATGTTATACCTCTCACATAAGGCAAAGTAATGGAATGCCTTTTTAAAAACATTAAATTCCACCCAACCAATTTATATAGCTGCAGAGAGCATTTCAAGAAATTAAGAGAATTGTATCTTTATTGTGCAGGGTTTTGAGCAATTATATAGACTCCTGTGGTTCAGACAGTTGTCTTTTCTTAACACTTTTAATAAGAATCAGTGTGATATTTGGAGCTTCCTGTTCATAGGCTAGTTTTTTTCTGGGCTGTACAGTTGGCTATATGCTGCCCTCATCCCCAGCTCGCTCTCCCAGTGTCCTAGGATTGCCAAAATCAAGCTGCTTATCCTGACACCTGGCATCTGTCCTGCCATGTAACATGTAGGAGGAGGCATTGCTAATGCATTTGCAGGCAGTACTAGAGCTTGTGGCGTGGGGCACACAGAGGCGAGAGGCTGAGGGCTGGTGGCTTCTCTGGATGTGTTAGCAGGACCCCAGCCAGCCACGCTACCTCCCACGGGGGCGGGATTTTGTGCAGTATGAAACACTGGGTAGCAAAGCAAGCAAATAGTAGCTGGATAGGCCTAGCCATCTCCAGGTTAGTGCCCAAATTGAAATTAAGCTCAAATTTAGCAGTCACTGAAAACTATCACCACTTGATGACTATTTCATTCTGTGTTGAGAGCTTAGTATCTGTGGTGTAGATATATACAATGCTAAATCTAGTGCTACTTTTTGGCATTTGGAGGTGTCTGGGGGGGTGGAGGAGATGTAACAACATGATCTCTCTTTCACTGTGATCTTGCAGCCCAAGGTGTGTGTAGGATTGCATAAACTTACTTCTGAGGTGCAGATAGCCTGGGGATTGCTCAGGAGAAATGCTTTTTATAAAGACATTTTTGCACTTGTAGAGTAACTCTTACCCAACTGTGCCCAAAACAATATATATGGGCAGATACAATGACTCATAAAAGTATCTCATAAAAGGCCTCTGTGTATGTCTGGGTTGTGTCTACACAATACAAAGTTTAGTGGCAGTGCTGGTTGATTGCATTTTCAGTCCCATGTTGCTTATTCTGCTGTGTCCATGGTTCAGTGCTGCCTCAGCAGTAGTTTCATGTTCAGCAGCAGGGCTGCTTGAGATGGGATAATAGATCCAGCTGAGAAACATCCAACCTGACCCCAGGGCAGGGATGGTGGTTGAGTTGGATCAGCTCCTCTTCCAGTCTGATGAGTGGACTGAACAGTCCTGCTAATACAGTGCAAGTGTGGAGCAGATGTGAGGGCAAGTTGATTAAGCCAGGGCTGCTGCTACAAAAAGTGAGGTGCAGCCACTCCTCAGCTAGCCCAGTGGCTTGGGAGGTAAGTGCTGTGAGCCGGGTGAGTGGGCTGCCCTGCCTTTAACGGAAACAATACAGCCCAAAAAACTCTTTGTAAGGTGAAGCCACGGGTTAGGTCTCGCTGACTTCACTCTGCATCTGAGGTTAGGTGGTGTGCTAAGTGCTTGCCTTAATTCAAGCCAATACCTGCACAGTATGGGCAGGCAAACAATCAACAGTTTGTGTGAGCAAAACTCTGGGTAGTGTGCAACAAGCACTAAAAGCAAGAAAACTTTTTGAGTGATGCTAAGAACTAGTTAAAAAGTTTGTTTGCTCTATAGTAGTAGAAATAGATGTCAGTACAGCAAGATCAGGCTTTGGTCAGCCCTCTTACGGCTTTAGCTGTACTAGGTTGACAGGTTACTGCCTTATGGCCATCCTTGTCCCTGGCTACTTACCATGGGGATCCCTCCCTCTGGTTAACTGGCAAAACTGCTTATGTAACTGCATGTTGACTTAAAAATCAGTCAGTTTAGGAAAAAAATGTTTAACCCAGGTAAATAATTTTGTTTGAAGTGGTTTAGGAAACTATCTCATAAGCAATTATGTCAGCAGACCTGACAGAACGTATCTGTGAGCGTGGGTATGGGTTGGTGATGAACAGCTGGGGTGACCTAAAAGTGGCAACTCCTGAACAGGACATCTGACTGTTTTGTTGCAAAGCTTGAAGCAGGGGGGAAATCCCAAAGGTGCCTTATGGAAATCAAAACTTAGTGTTTGTAGAGAAGCTTTCTGGAATGTCACCCATTTAAAATTCAGGATCAAATCAGTTGCATCTCTGAGCAGTATTGATTTACCAAGTGGAATGTGTCTTCCTTTGGGATTTCTTCCCCAATTTAGGCTTCAATTGGTGTAATCTCAGAAGAAAACCACTTATAAACTGTTCTCACCGCATGTCTTGTAAATCTTTCCCTTTATTCCCTTTGAAATGACTGGGCTTTGACCTTAGCTTTCTTAATGTTATTTAGCCCACATGGAATATCTATAAAAATAAGAGCTGCAAACTCTATTAAGAAAAGCACATATGACCTCCGCTTGTAATAACAGAATGCAATTAATGTCAGACTTGTTTTGAAGATAAATTGAGGGGTAACAAATGGATTTTGCTTTTTCAAACAAACCAGTATGAAGGGAAAAGGGAAAATGAGCTTTAAACTGCTTACTAAAATTTTAAAAGATCTCTTCTTCCCCATCTCTGATCTGAAAAGTAATCAATACAACTGAAGTTGTTTAGAATGTGCAAATCTGGTAAAAACACAAACAAGCCTTCTGTAGGCAAATTAAACGCAGGGATGTACTTGAGAATAGGGATGTTCTTCTGTTACACACTGGGGAAAAGTTCCACTTGTGAATCCTCTTAGTAACTGTGCAGCAGTTGTCGCAGCAATTCCGGGAGGACATGGTGAAGATCCTGTTGGTCTAGAGGTCTTCACAGGTGTGTAGAAAACAATTGCTCCTTCATCAATGTTTTTTTTTATCAGTCATTTGCATGACTATGTAGCACCTTGGTGTGTTCATTTGCACCCACCCTCTGGCATTTAGATGTTATGGCTTCTTCTCTGTGTTTATGCACAAAGGTGCCAGCAGTCACCAGGTCAGAAAGCCTTGCTCTCCAGCTCAAGCTGTAGGTGCTTACATTTTCAGGAGCAAAGAGCTCTGTTTCAGTTCAAGGTAGCTGACTTATGTTATTAGTTAATCAAGTGTTTCAGAGGATCAGGATGACCTAACTGAAGTTAAAATGCAAGGAGCAAGTTTGACAAAGAGTAGGTGGAAGGTGCCCAAGGGAAGATTAAGTGCAAGGGCCACAATTGTAAGAAGATACAATTGCCCAGGCTAACCGGGTTTAAGTGCCTTTCCTCCAGCTGTCCCCCTCCTTTGTCTCATGCTTCAAGTCTGTGTAGGAAAGCCTTACTTATACAATTTGATTCCTTCAAGTTACTTAAGACTGGAGAGCAGTTTTTAGGGGATTTTTGTCTAATAGCCAAATATCAATAATTCCCTGCTCTAATAAGTTGTTGCCCGTTCCTCATCCTGTCTTGTGACTGGGAGACCATAGGTAATAGCTCTGTGTAAGTTGCCAGAGGTTCTTGCAAGGGCCATGCATTTTCTCATTCAAGGGGCAGATGGCACTGGCATGCATTCAGAGCATATGGTTGCCTAGAGCAGAGAAACATTCAATGACTCTGTAGTGCACAAACAGCTGAGTTGGGGATGCTACTCATTTTCCAGTTTGCTTGGAGCAGCAAATTCTTAGAGCCAGCTCACCTATGAGAGATACAGTTAAAAGTAGGAAGACTGTTTAGTTTGTGTATGTAGTTTTCAGCATAGCAACTTAATTTCAAAAAAATCTCCGGTAAAGCAAAGAGGAAACCACAATGAGAAAGGCAGGTTACTTGTAACTAGGCTGTGTGCATGCGATAATTTGCCTCTCTTTTGAGTGAGGAGAAAATCAAGGTGCTGCACTAGTCTGCAGCTATGTAAATTATTGCTAAAACTGATGTGTACCTTTAGAGGGAACATAGTGCTGTGGAGAACTGCTATAGCTATCAGGGAGTGGTTTTGTTAATCTGACAGAGCTTGGTAGTATGTTTTTTCCTGTGGACAGGGAGGAATCCCTGGGTATAGCTTTTATAAGAATTTGGTCTTGTAACATTGCTCATCCAGGAGCTGATATCAAAAGCTATATGATGATACAGCCCAATGTCAGTGTCTCTTCTCTTGCCAGAACCACTAATCCACTGGAAAATGTCACCTTCTCAGTGTTCATATTCTTCTCCATGTAAAAGTTTGATGGAGCAATGTAGTGGGTATACCGGATAACAAAGTCATTCCCCTCTGAGACACTACTGTTTGACATAAACATAAAATATGCTAACCTCAGTGATAAAGGAAGCTGCTTTGACTTTTTTTTTCTTGGAAGTTGTTTCCAATCCTGTAATGTTCAAAATCACAAGGGGGGAAAAAGCAGAGAGATACCAACTTTATTAATGTTTAAAAGATAAACTAAAGTATGGGAGGTTATCAAGGAAAGGAGGACTTCTCTTTCTATATGATGAATACGAAGAAGGTGTGGCTTGATGGTTTGGAACATGGAACTTCATTGTATTTTGGACCACTGCTGCCACCAAGTGGAATAGTTTCCTCTAACTCTTCCCGGGGCCTTAAATAAACTTGTGCTTGCATTCAACCACCTTCTAGTTCATGGAATGGCAACAGGCTGGATTTTTTTAAATTATCCAAATAATAATAATAAAAATAAAGAAAAGCTGTTGAAAGCACTTCAGAGTTGTTGGCTTAAGGTAATGTCATTGATACGTAATGTGCCTTCTGTCTAAAAGAGTCTAAGTAGCAGCACAGTGCAAAGTGGGGTGGGGACATATTTCCTTTGTGCATGACAGAATCTGGGGCAAAAGTAAGTAAGAATCTGGGGCAAAAGTTGCTTCTTAAGGAGAAGCAACAGCAATTGGCTGAGTTTACCACAAAGAATTTGCAAATACAAAATAACATACTTTGGGTTGTTTCAGTTGCTTCTCTTTGACTTATTACTGTAGGTGACTTTTATCCTTTGCATCCTACTCTTGCTTTGTAAAGAGCCCTGTGTCAAAAAGGTGGCCATTTTATTAGGTCAACAGCTGTTAAAATCTTCCTTGCAAAGCTACGGCTGCTAAATGAAGGTGCATATTAATCAAGAACAGCGTCCACATAAAAATGTATGGTGTGGGACTTTAGAGAAATGATTTGCTTATCCTTAAGACAGCTTGATTGGTTATCTGACTGATCATGAATCTAAGGATGTTCCTTCAGTAGACAGTGACATTCCTACTGTCTTGCACAGCCTGTGCCACTGTGTTCCCAGGAAGGCGATTCACAGACTTGTGGATCAAGGAAAGTATCATCAATGCCATCTATACACTGTAGTTGACTGCATTGAAATTGAATTTCTATTTTCATAAAACACACTTTAGTGGGCAGCCGGACAACGTTGTTTCCTTTCTGTGAGAGTAGTCTGCAACAATGTCTGAATATACCTTTCCAGGCAGGAGCCTCTCAATAACAGTTTTAGAAAAAGCTCATTTTCTCTTGACTTTGAAATTGAACATGCCAGTAATATTGAGGAGTTCATTCATCTGAAACAGTCATTTATCAGCCTGCTCACGAGGGTGTGTTACCTGAGTATTTCCTTTCTGAGGAGTCTTGGCTTCGTAAGGCTATGAAATAATAGTGAGGTTGAAGTTCTGGGTTTTTTTTCCGTGGGCTTTTTTTCTCGGGTGCTCCGTAACTTCAGTTGCTTGACAAATGGTGGTCACCACATGTACCACTGCACCTCGTACAAGTGTATTTTTGAAATGCATTTGTGAGCTCTAATGGAACAGTTGTGTTATCATGTCAAAGGTTGCCTTCACTGAAGGCTTGAAGGCGTACGCTGGACCCTGGTTTCAACAAAAGCATAGAGAAGGTCTTTAATTTCCTCAGCTGACAAAATTGTAATGTGCTGCTTTGAAAGTGTTGGCTCCCAACATGTTCTGCCTGCAAGGCTGTTTCTTCCCTTATGCTATTAAAACAAATTTGCTGTTGGAGAAAAGTGCTCAAGACCAAAATCCTCTCTAGTCACAGAATAGATCCAAAATGACCCAAATATTTCATAACACTTCAAAGCATCACTGGAAAGAAGTAGAATGTAATTTCATTTCCAGGTCCTGATTCTGGATTTTGTCACTTAAGGTACAGAAGTAGTGGTATGTTTCTTCTGTGGATGCCTGTGCATCAGGAACTATCAAGCTGATGCAGTGAAACTATTCTTTGTGGGTGAATCTGGTTGAGAAATAAATTTGCTGTCTCTGAAGGTAGTTGTGATGTTGGGAAATTTTTTTTTCTTGCCTCATTGTGTGTAAAATTAAACATGACGTGAAAAGTCAGAAATACTTCATTTTAGAGATGTCAGAATGCTTTTATCTTGCTGCTTATTCCAATATCATGTAAAATTATATATGCCAATATTATAAAATGCAATACAAAATTAGAAATCAGAATGAAATGCAGTCTGACAGCCAAAACCAAGAAGTTAATTATTCAATTTAAATATTTCATTGTCAAAATCAATATTTCAAAAGTTTGTATTATTGACAAAATTATATTTGCTGTCCGAAAATCTTATTTCTCCTCTAGTTGAAATCTTTTTAACTGTGTCTAATTGTGAATTGCTGACTTTTGTGTTCAAGACTATGAATGCATTTCAAGAGAAACACTGAAAAACCACTAGATGATGACTATGATGAATCTTCATCAGTAGTGTATTGAATTTTATTTGAAGTACTGATTTAGAAGAGAATTGCTTTGTACCCAGCATCAAATTTCTAACTTAAATATTCTCTGGGTCATGGTGTATTTTTCACTAGGACAGATGAGTATAATCCTATTCAGGCTATAATTAATGAGAATAGGATTTTTTCACACTTTGCTGATTTGTTTAGGCAGTGTTCAAACCGTGACTGCAGAAGAAGCAGAGGTTCCCCGGCTTGAAAGACAAGAAATGTCACACAATTATAGCACGTGACTGAGGTCTGCCAGCTAGTGTCTTCAGGCAAGCTTGTCCGTGGGCTGAAATCTCCTCTGTACTTTGTTCTGGGCGTACAAGTTTAAGGGCTCTTTATACTCATGTACAAAAGGCCCTACTAGTGGGAACTTAATTCACTACATAAAGGAATTGATGCATCATGGCTTTTAGTCAAGAACAAAAGAATCTTAACTAAGTTGTTCTGAAATACTATGATTAACTTTCATTTCAGGTGCTTCAAATTGCTTCTAAACCATGAAGAGACCAGAATTTTAATAATGAACAGTTACTGTTAAGAATTGATGCAACTGAGGCTTGCATAGTGAGCAGTTTGGCTCCAACAATTAATATTGCAATTGGTTCCATTTATTTAAGTGGGTTCTGTTTTGCTTGTCTCAGAAACAACCAGTTAAATGATATTGAGATCTTAGAAGACCAGATGAGCAAAACAGATGAGTAATCTTTTGCACTGTCTATTCCCTACTCCCCACTTTTTTCATGTTTGAGAAATTCTTGCCAGTTTTTAATGGTCCTAGGAGAGAAATGTTAAAGTTGAAAACTTTAAGTACATATAAAAGTTGTGTGGGTAATATAAAAATAGTACTAGGCTCTGCTAGTGGTTTCTCAAAATATCTTCTGATAAGCAGAATTACTCAAGAGTTCAGCACCTTGGGAAACATCCATTCTGTGTCACACGAAAAAGATCTTGACTTCTTTGTTACTGTTTAGCTACCCTTCACAAAAGTTGTTAAATCAAAGTTACTTTTCCATCCAGCATGGATAGTGAGTTTCTCCAGTATTAACCTGTGTCATGTTTGGAGTCCAATCTAGGTCATTGTTGTTTGCTTAAGGGATAAAATTTCAAAGTAAGTAAAGGGGACTTGTACTTCCAACTTCTAATTCCCTCTTATACTTTGGAAACCCTCCTCCAATGTTCTTTGAAATTTTCCTTTGTTTTCTCTGTTCATTCCCTTTACTGTAACATCACGTGCTTCTTCCTGCAGGCTTTACTTGGGCCCAGTTTCCACTGAAGTCAAATAGACCATTCACTAGGTGAATAGTTGGTTCCCTATGTGAGGATTTTTTAATAGCTGTTGCAAAAATAATGCTAGTGACACTTACCAGAACTTTTTGCTTGCCTACATGTGGGCTGGTGGATGTTACTGTAGATCACAGAAACCACTGTCAATGTTCCAGTCATTATCATGCAGCTGATTATTTTGATATTTTTCAGTTCACTGGATAGTGTAAGGCATCTTTCTTTCAACTAGGTTTTTGGTTGATTTGGTTGGAACTCCCAATGACGACATGGCTTTTAACCAAAAGTAATGTTTTTTCTGGGTCTCAGTTCTGAATCCTATCCATTTAGATGACTAGTCTCATTAGAATCTTCCAATGCAAACAGTAGATTTGGGTTTCATTCAACTAGTAATGTCCCGAAGCTGAATTTATTATAGGACCAGCATTCTGTACAAAGTCAACCCCAAGAATAAAAATATTTATGCTTGGCAAGAATACCAAAGTTTGTTTGCATTACCTTGTCCTGTAGTGTTAGGTCAGTCACCATCTATTTTACAGCTTTGAACCACCATGCATTGTTTGATGAAAGAAAAACATCAGCCTCCCAGGAACATTGAGCAACATTGGCTTCTTGCCTTAATAAAATGAAGACCCATTATCAATGAACATCTTACTAAACTATCTAATATAATGACACACAACTGTCTGCACACCTTAAATACTACCCTAGATACTTTTGTAGGACCTACATTACTGTCTGTGAAAGAACAACCAGTTTTACTGTTAAATTCTGTATCAGCCCCTGTTGCAGTGAAATTCATAGTCTAGTTGGATGTCAGGTGGCCCAGAATAATTACTCTGGGGAGTCTGTGCTTAGGGTTTGATTGCTGTATCTCATTTCCAAATCTCATTGGATGAGAAACAGCAATGTTTGCTGAGAAATATTTACACTCATAAACTAGAGATCCACCTTTTTCCTTATTTAAAGTTTCTTGTTGACATTTCTAACTATCATTCATATTGGCACAAATTATACTGTATGCTTCATTGCTCAACTGTTTCTGTTTATATCATGCAATTGAAGACCTATTTGACTGAAGGTCTTTCTTATATCTGAAAGTATTTCATTCCCTCGTCAATGTTAGCTGTAATATCACAACACTGAAAGATGGGAGATGGATTTAATCGGACAGAGCTATGAGACAAGGCCCTCTGTCTCTTCCTATAAATAAATTGCCGTACTGAGGAGGATTATAAAGTCACAGGGCTAGCAGGAAAGTTTTAACTAGCTTTTAGTTCATGAAAATTATTTCTTACTACTGATAAAGTGCATGTTATATAAGCTATGTACTTTCAAACTAGTTTTCCATGCTCTCATCTTTCTGTTCTCATTTATCATATTGACACTACTTTGCAGGAGTAATGAGTTATTTTCTGAGATGTTAAACCTGAATGGCTAAATAAGTTAAAAAGAAAATAAATTTTAACAAAATGTGTTGTCTCTGACACTACTTCTTAATCCTTTAAGAGCTTTTATCCACAGGAACCCAGGGAATTCTACATATTTTAAAATACAGTAGAACTGTATCAAATTAAGAAATCACTTTCAAATCTTTTTACACTCTGCAGCTCATTTTCTGATTCATAACTCTTTATCTTATAACACAAGTTATAAGTCAAATTGTATTAGTAACATACTGCCCTCAATAGTGTCATCACTGGATGACCTTTTATTTAGAATTTAAGGGAGAATCATCCTCCACCTCCCACACCTCCCAGATTTCCTGGCAGAAGTTCTCTATGTTTGTGTGTTATGAATTGTACTGCCTAAGACAATTTTATCTCAGGACAGTTCATGTACCACAGAAATAAATGAAGATAGGTGCAGAAATATTGCTTTGTCTGTGTTATGTAGGAATATACAATTTGCTAGCAGCAAAAAATACCTTCTTCTCTAAGTGCTCTCATCTGCAAACTCACTAAAACGTTCTTATCTACTCAATTTCAGATTGTCAAAAAATACCCAAAACTACTTTGGAAAGTTATTCTGGTTTTCTACTCCAACTAGCAAGTAAAGCAATTGTTTCTCGGTTACATACATCAAAGTATTTTGGAATACAAGCTAATGGGGTGGCGGAGACGTGGTAGCTAGACTAGGTTCCTCATGTGCCTCCATTGAACAGCTTAGTATGTTCCTGTTGTGGATCTCTTTCACCTGAGTAAATGCAGAGGGGGCAATGGGAATGTACTGGAGTTTTACTGGAGAGACTGGGCTTGCCCTCTCAGACCTTCATTAGTAAGGTGGAGGAGTTGGGGGAGTGGGGGAAGAACAACTCTGCTTGGGGTGAGTTTTCAGAGCTGGTGGCTGGGAGAAAATGTATTTTTCTTGTCTTCATAGTTTTGTTATGTTTGATAAAGTTATTGAAAGACATGAAATGTGGGACCTCACAATAGTGTGTTTACAGTAATTTTGCAGAGCAGACCAACATGGCAAATTGTTAAGGGAAGTAATGTTGCTCATATACTGCATAGAGCTTTAAAAATACACCCATGGTTTTAAGGACTGCTCCCATGGTTTCCTGAAGATAAATATTTTTCTGTTCAGGTAGATCTGTGCCTGGACAGCCAATATACTGAAGGGTGGATTCTAATCTAAGCTTCAGTATTGAAAATCCAGAGTAACTCTGGAGTCACTGGATTTCTTTCCCTGTCCATGAGATGGCTATTATGTCTTTATCTGACTTTTAAATCATATATTTATGTTGTCATAGCCCTTTTGAAGATGAACTTAATGCCTACTTTCTTTTACACTCTTTAGTCCTGGGTTTAAATTGATTAGGATAATCTTAACTTGCAGTCTTAAATTATCTGGCAGTTTAATTTCTCTCTGACTTCTCACCCTGTAAGAGTGGTGTTTTGGATGAGGTGAGGGTTAGGTGTGGTGTTTATTTTTTAAAAAGAATTTTACTTGCTGTAGAGCATATAGTTGTTATTCCTTAGTCCCATGTGATGTGTTCTACTCTCACTTGTGTAAGTGACCCATCTGGGGTCTACTTCCACTTTAATAAGAGTAGAGAAGAAAGAAAACATTTAAAAAAAACAACCCTAAGAGTTAAGGCATTTTTATTTACTGAACTACTGCATCTTCCTGTTCCCTTTATCCCTCCACTGCTATGACTTAGAACACCTCTTCTGTGTGTACATGCTTCATGGTTTATCTTTTTGCTGGCTTCCTGTGATGAACTCTTATTAGATATGGCGATTTTTGGCTATCCAAGTAGGATGTGTCTTAGTGATGTTGTCATCTTTATCTGTGTGTTTTGTTTCTTTAGATGGAGTAGGTGTGGATAGCTGGGGAAACTGAAAAGTAAGAAATATTGATTGTGCTTGTGAAATCCATATCCTTCTCATAAATGAGATTCGTAATCAAATTTGGTTCTTCTGATGCTGGAAGTAAGACTGTCCTTTGAACCAGTGACGACACAGCTCAGCGTTTCCTTCTGGAGAAATTTTGCTTTTGCAATAGACAGCAGCAGAGTATAGATAAGAGTGGTTGTTTTCACTGGCAGCAGCTATATTTCTTTATCTATAGCAGTTTGACTTTTTTTTAAGTTACCTTGACTCTCTTCTGTGTCTGTATAATGGATCAAAATTACTTTGTTAAATCTAATGGGCAGATATTAGTTTAATTATGAAATTCCATGCTAAAACAATCCTCCTTTTATACCAACCCAAAACCAGCCAGGTTGTATGACAGCTTCCTCCTGCATCCTGAATCCTCTTGTTACTGTCAGTCTGCCTTCTATGCTGAAGCCTTTGAGCACCTCCTAGGAAGCTGCCATCATCTTTCAGGCATGGTGAGAGTCACTGTGAATGAAATCTGAATCCTTTGATGAATGAGATCAGTCATTATGTTTGGCTCTGATGTCAGGAAATTTGATTTGGTGTGGTGTATATATTTAGTAGTCTTGTTTTTCATCTAGTGCTTTCTCAGGGAAAGAAGAAAGTCATCTGACTTCCTGAGATCGTTCATTTAGAGTCCTGCCAATTTTAAAGCAGGTTGCTACATATTCCTCTTTACTATAATAAAACTCCTAAGAGTAGCATTTCTAACAGGCTGCAGATAAGAATGACAGCAGTGCTAAATGTGACATAGTTTGAATACTCAAAACTTCAGATTAAATTTTGCATGACTCTTATTTAAATAGTGACACAATGGTTCTGATGTAGCTCATAGACAGTTCTCCAACTGTTCCCTAATATATACCTTAAAAATATGAAACTCGCCCACTTCCAAACCAACCTCCAGAAAACCCCTAAACCCCAACCCGCTATTATTCTAGGTACAGCACAGTGTTAAATCCAAAACTAGTGATTCTCACTGTCTAGTCAATTAGTTGAATAAACTAGGGAAATATGCTCGCTTATTTTTGACTTTTGTTTTTTCAACTTCGCTTGTTTAGGGATGTTATGTGACTTCCTTTATTGCTTATAATGAATGTGGGTTTTTTTTATTCCTGAACCTTACTGTATGGTGAGATTTTTATTTGTTCATCTACAATCTTAATTTGTTGCTAGTATGCTTTGATGCCCAGTGTAGTGCTTGAGGTTCAGCGGGCTCCATCTTGCTAATAACCTACTCTCAGTTAATTGAGAACTTTTTTTGTTTTATTGAAATTGGTTTCCATGAAAAATTTTTCTTAGGTGGTTTGTTTTTAATTAACTTTTAAAATGCAAATTTTTAGACTTTTACATTGTTTAGTCATCTTCAAGTCTCTTATCCACCTCATTTATCATACTGTTTTAAAACAGTCCCTTTTGTTAATAATACTAAACAACAGCTCTTAAATTGGGACCTGATACTTTTCTTTTGACAGTACTGGACATTTCTTTAAGCTAAAAATATCTGAACAGCCACTCTGGATGGTACTTTAAGCTACAGTTATATAGAATATGCTGCAGTGTAGTAAATGCATATTGGGACTTACTTGTGCACCAGCAGCCATTTGCTGGAAGTGGTACAGGGAAATTGGAATAAACACTTCATGATGCTCTATAATGGCATGGCTATACTAACTCCAGTAGCCAGTCTAAGTTGAAAGCTGTATTGAGTATTTATGTTGCTTTGCAGTAGAGACATGACCAGTTTGCTGACAGAAAATCTAATTACCTGGATACTGTGGTGATGGTGACCAAAGGCGTAGTATATGTAACTGATCAATGCCTGCCTTAAGAGGAAGAAACCTGATTTTTCATTGTGTATGGATGATATCCTGAAAAGTTTGAACCCAAAAGAGTAAGGGAGTCCTAAAGGTGGGCACTTTAAATCACACATCACTTTTGAAAAACATTGTGCAATAGAACCAAGTGGATTTGTGGTGGCAAGCAAATGCCATCGATGAGAAGAGTATAAAGTATAAAGTACAAAAAAGTATTATTTGTAGTTAGAAGTAGAGTGTGTGTATATACATACATACATCAGAAGAATGGTTTGCTCCTCAGTATATCATCTTTACATTTGCTTGGCATAACTTTCCTAGAATTGATTATTCTCTCGACTGATTAGCTACTTTTCACTTTTTACACCACATGTTGTAAACTGGGAAAGCAGGCATGCTTCAGTGGGACAAGGAGAGATCATTAAGAATGAACAGTGAGATTTACTGATCTGCAATATGTGAAAAACTCCTTAACTCTGGTTCTTTTATACACCTGACCAAATGTTTATATATATGTGTATATATGTACATATACTACTTTATGCTGAATTCTGTATTTTCTAAGAGGCTTAGTTTAAACTATTCAAGGTCACTTTCAATACTTGAGTTTTATTTATATTTTTTTCTGTGAATCACCTATCTGTGACACTCCCTTGTAGTCTGAAGACCATTTCCTTCCACTGTGATGTGAATTTTTTTTCTTCATCAGGCTTTTGTGGTTCTATAGTATGACTATAGAACTTTTAACTTTAAAATTAGACTCTTTTTTCTCAAAATCCTGTAGAAAAAAACTGAGTGGGTTTAGCTGTTAGCAACCAGACTGGAGTTCAGGTAAGTTTCTATATTGTTTCATACTATTGTTACAGCTTTTCTGAAAGCCTGATTCCTGTGGCTGTGGTCAGTAGGATTCCTCGCAAGGCTCAGGCATTCAGCATACAGAAGATGACTATTCAGATTATGGTCCCTAAAACACAAAGCTGTTAGTGTCTCTACTGTTCTCTGCCTGTCCCTGTTAATCCTGCACAACTGGACAGTTCCTGACCTGTTTCTTCAACTCGAAAGTCAATTGAATACTAGTGTAAAAACAAACAAACAAAACCAACAAAAAAGATGGTCCTTAACTCACAGTAGTGACAGAGCAGAATGTGGTAGGTTTTTGTATCGAGTCTGCTGCATGCTTCTCTACTTGCACTGAGTCATCTGTCTTTGGAGCCCATATCAGCATGCTGTGAGTTCTGTCATAGAGGATTAGGAAAAAAACCCTTCCAGGAGGGATTACGTGCATTCCTGAGCCACTGCATAGAGGAGTTAATTAGAGATGGGGGGGAGGAAGGCAGGAATGAGGCAAAGACTGTATTATCCACCTAATTTGGAAGAGAAGTGTTGTATCCAATCATGATTATTGCAATCATTGCACCCTTGATGAACCTTCAGTAAAAGCTGAGTATTCATCAGACTGCATAAATTAGAGAGAAGGAAAAAAAAAAATCTCATGAGGTCTTCTAATCTGTCCCCTGTGGCCAGTCCCCTGCAATACGGTTTCTAACACTTGTCCAATCTATTTCTAAACACCTCACGTGATGAGGCTTGTTTCTCTGTGGGTAGCTATCAGAGGAATAATGTAGGGGTGACAGGGCAAAAAATAAGGCACTGTAGCATTCTTAGGACAGTGGTTGTGCGTGCCCATGTTGAGTGTTTGAACTTGCCTAGTAGAGACCCGAACAGGCGGAGGGAAGTGTTGTATATCCAGCTATCGTGTGGAGCCTTCTCTGAGCCCAGCCTCCTCATGGCCATGTGAGTTACCAAGTGTTGCACCTGCCACAGACTTCCAGCAGCCAGTCAGTTCTCACTCTGGAAGCTTCTCCGTGATGGTTGTGCTAAATGGTCTCTGTTACTTTCATCTCATTACTCTTTGTTACGTTACCTTTTACTGAAGGAAAAAAAAAAAATTCTTCTTTCTTCCTGATGTTTATACCCATCAGATATTTGTAGGCCCTAATCATGTCCATGACCTCCCCAGCCCTTCTTAATCTTCAGTACACCAAGTTATTTGTATTG
>NW_010536961.1:39556-66161 GCF_000687285.1 Phaethon lepturus | reverse complement strand
CTTTCCCTATAAATCAGTCCCCCTAGTCTCTTAATCATTTCTGCAGCTCATACCCGGTCTCCCTCCAATTTATCAGTATTGTTCCATTAATGAGGCACTTTGACACTAGGTGTGCAGGTGAGCTGTAGTTGCCTCAGAGATGTAACAAATTATCGTAGTGGTGACCATCATCCTGAAGGAGTGGGAAACAGTGAAAATGAATCTTAATGACTAACTTGATTTGGATCTATCTCACTGTATTTGTAGTCTATACGTGCAGATTTTTGCCATTTCCTCATTGTTTATTTGCTACTCAAGTATATTTGCTTCAATAATGTGTCTGGCTTCTGGATCAGAAATGTGAAAAGAGTTATTGAGGAGGGGAGCATACAATTTGTGAACTGCTATGGGTACTGAAAGAGCTTCTGCAATGAGTCACATAGGAGGCTGTCAGTTTCTGTCAGTAGAATTCAATGGCATAAATATTGGCAATTAATAAATGCAAAATCTAGGAATAAATTGAATTTTAGTGTGAATATCCTAGAGAAAGTATATCTATGTGGCCAAAGCTTTTCCTTCTTGTATCTAAACATGTTGGTCTTAAAATGGCAGAGTCATCGATGGATGTTCAGCCATTTGACATACACAACAAAGTAAAATAATATCTATCTTTTCAGGATGAAAAATTGAAGTGCAGGTATGCTAAGTGACTTTCCCAGAGCCAAGGCTGCAATGTGTGGCTAAACTGAGTACTAAACCCAGTTCCCTTGATTCCCAGAGGCTTTATATCAAAGCATGCTGTCTCTCAGTTGGCAGTTTGCTGTTATTAGTGGGGAAGTGGTATGTTTCAAAAGAGATTTGAGGTTCTCAAAGCATTGAAAACTTGATTTCAGCTTAGTACAAAGAAAATCTTTCTCTTGCTTCATTATTTGTAAAGGCCAAATATTCTGTCAGCTTCTTGAAACATACAGATAAATTTTTCATGTGTAGGAGTTTTCACGGCTGTAATTTTTACTCTTAGCTTTACGGCAATCTTAACACTTTGGCTTGCTTGACAAAGCCTCCTCACCATTCTGAGAAGACTGCGAAACGCTGCTTTCATCCTTTCATCCTTTCTACCCCTTTGTATTCTGAATCATTTCAGTTGATTATTTCGAATGCTACATTGCCCTTTAGGAAATATCTATGTTGTGGCTGGAGTGCTGGGTCACTATGCTGGCTCATGTGAGATCAATGTGATTTTTTTTTTTCCCTCCCTGCAGTTGTAGCAGGTACAGTATCAAGGGAATGCTGCACAGAAATGGTGGGTTGTTGATCCAGGGCTGCTGAGTGTAAACATCTTCGTTCTCACTACTGGAGCCAAAAGAGAGAGGCTATGAAATGCACAAGGGATTTTTTTATTTTTATTTTTAGATATGGAATAAATGGCTAATGAAGCATGCAGGGGACTTGTTCCGTTTCTAGGCATAAAATTGTAATTTATAGCATTTGTATCACTTAATTCATACTCTCTTGCAAGTGCTTCCAGCCAAACCACAGACATACCTATGCAGAGGAAGACTAGGATAGGACCCAGAGCTTTCAGTCTGCCCACGTGGCTGTCAGTTCTTTGCAGCTGGGAATATTTTAACACTGGCAGTTCTGGGCTCACAACCCTATTGCAGAGATTGGTGTAATTCTCAGCAGCTTTCTGGAGGGTGTTGCACATTAAGCTTAAGAAGTGGTGGGGATGGAGAATGGCAGCCAAGGTGTCTTGAGAATCTTTAGAAGTCTGAGACTCTGAAGATTTAGAGATAGCCTAGAAAAGGCTCAAAGGACAATAGATTAGTTGCAAGCTTTCTATTAAATCATCAAGTCTCCTGGCTCACACAACCAAATCTTTTTTTCATAAATGATGTACTCTTACTGCTCCATCTCTTGACACCATGAGCCAGTCAGAGTAAGGTCCCATGTTGCATTTTTGGCTTCCTTTTCCTGTGCCATCTGTTATTTTGGTGTACTGTTGAAAGGCTGGTGTTGCTATTGCACATGCGAGAGTAACACAGATAGATAGGGCATACCGTGTCAGTACAATATGCCAAAACATGGGCTGCATTTTAAATTAGTTTTGAGTAGGTTGAAGCTAATGTTTTTTACAAGGTTTCTGGATTTAAGCAGAGTGTCAAAATGGCACCTAATGACTGCGTTGCTGGACAGAGCTGGCTTCTGAGAGTCATTCAGGTATTGCAGCACACTGTCCCCTTTTATTCATTTTCCTTCCATCCTCAGCTCAATTCTACACTTTCTCATGGGGCTGAGTTTGCCTGTCTCATGTTTGCATTCAGTGCCTTTAGTTGGTTAGTTCTTGCTCAACCTTTGTCCTGTAGTGTGTGTTGTTTTTTGGTTTTGGTTGGGAATTTTTGTTTTTGTTTTTGTTTAGTTTTTTCCTCTTGAGTCATGGGACTTTGAAATTCCTCAGTTCTGCTGGCTGAAGATGGATGCTCAGGACATCAGCACTTGAGGAAATTCAGGCTTACGTAGTGTGTTCTCATGTAGCGTGTATAGTTGGCCTTTCTGCATAATTCATGTGAGTTGTGTTTCTTTCAGTTCTTTTTCTGACTGTTTCATTCTATTCCAGCAGGTCTGAATTCTGCTTCCACTGCTATTCCCCTTTCCTTTTCCCCACTGATTTGCAAAGCCTGACTTCTGGCCTGCTTAGTTTTCATTCTCATCCACTCTTTGTTCTTCTGTTTGCCTACTGAAAGAATTAATGATGGCACATCAAGAAACTAAGTGAGGCTATGCATATTAAAAGCACACACATTTTTGTTATTACTATATAAAAATGAGTACTTATGTAGGAGGCATTACATAGAGGTAGGCATATGGTAAGAATTGGCTGCCTTTTTGATGCAGCAGGATACCTGTCCAGAATATGCAGTGCAGTTTCCAGATACCTGAATATCCAGGGAATACTAGAATTGAATCCATATTGTTAATAGATTGGAGACTAAACTATATGTCTTCATACCCCAAAGGATGTTGAAGAAAGATAATTTCTTGCCTGTTCATGTTCCTATGAGACTATCAGAGCAGAGGACTGATTAGATGTATAATTTTTGATGAGAAGCTGAGCAGTATCTTGAAGAGAGGGGCTTTTTTTTCCCCCCACTTCCTCTCCCCACCCCCCCAAAATATATACATTAACATTCATCTTGCAGTCATGGCTGGGCCCTATATTGGATATCATAGTACAAATAGTCATGCTTGTGATATATATTGAGAATTATTCACAGGAACTCAAAATAGTTGAGACTGGAAAGGATCTCCCTGCTCAAACCATGGTCAGCTAGAGCAGGTTGCTCAGGATCATGTCTAGTGAGGTTTTGAGTAACTCCAAGGATGAAGAGTTCACAAGCTCTTTACACAGCTTTTTCCAGTGTTTAATCACCTTTACAGTAAAAAGTTGTGTGTGTTTTTTTAATGGTTACATGGAATATGCTGTATTTCAGTTTGTGCCTGCTGCCTCTTGTCCTTTCACCGGATACTGCAGAGTCTGGCTCTGTCATTTTCACTCACTTCTATCATGTATTTCTATACATGGTTAAGAGCCCCCTGAGCTGCTGCTTCTCTAGGCTGAACAGTCTCAGCCTCTCCCTGTATGGCAGGTGCTCCAGTCCTGTAATAATCTTTGTGGCCTTTTGCTGGACTTACTCTAGTCTGTCAATGTGGTGGTTTGGTTTTTTTTTTTTTCCCCCTACTGAGGAGCTCAGCACTGGGCACAGCACTCCAGTGTTGAGCATAGGGGTATAATAATCTCCCTTGATGTACTGCTAACTGGCTTCCTAACACAGCCTGGGGTGCTACTGGTGGTCTTTGCTGCAAGGTTGGATTGCTGGCTCATGGTCAATTTGTTGCCTACCAACTGGACAACATAAATTTTTGTAAAGCTGCTTACCAGCCAACTGACCCCCAGATCACCATGATGCATAGGGTTATTCCTCCTCAGGTGCAGGACTTCCATCTCCCCTTGAACTTGATGCGATTCTCATTGACTGATTTCTTCAGCCTATTAAGGTCTCTCTGAATGGTGGCTTGATGATCTCATGTCAACCATTCCTCCCAGTTTATGATTTGCAAACTTGCTGAGGGTGCATTATGTCCTATCATCCAGGTCATTAATGAAGATTTTAGTACTGGTGCCAGTATCAGCTGCTGGGGTTACACCATCAGTGACTGGTCTCCAGCTGGATTTCATGCACTGATCACAATCCTTTGAGCCTGGCAGTTCAGCCCGATTTCAGTCTACTTCACTGTTAATTTATCTAGCCCTTCTTCAGTTTGTCTATGAGGATGTTATGGCACACAGTGTCGGAAGCCTTGTAAAAGTCAAACAAAATCCCCTGGTCTTCCTGCAGCCAGTGAACTAGTCATCTTGTTGTAGAAGGCTTCCAGGTTGGTTAAGCATAATTTCAATACCTTATTGTCTTAACTTGTAATATCATCTTCTTTTTTGAGATCTTATTTCAACATCTTATTGTGAACATGTGCATTATTTTGAAGAGTGATAACACCAGGAGTATGTGACTTACAACTGGAAGACTGTCTAGACTTCTGAACTCGTAAGTTTTTCTTATGATGTAACAGATGGCTCAAGTTACCATCTGCATATAAATATAGTAAGTCTTATGTATATTGCAAGGTTCAAACACTTTAGTGTTTTCTTTCTCAGCTGAACAGAATACAAGATAACTGCAAAGTATTATTTTCTCCCTTTTCAGCAGTGTTTAGGATGTTTTTTTTCCTGTTAAAATATAGGAACTGCAAGAAAGGATGGTGTACGTTTAACATTTGTTGTGAGTTGTAGATATTGGCTGTCTGTCTCTTTATTATTGCTAATCAGAGTCACATGGTTAATTTCCCCATAAGTCACAATGAATATTTACCCTGGAATGTGTCATTGTCCTAAGTGAATTTAAGGCTGCTGTCTCTTGCCAATAGGACATGTTTCAGGAGACATCTGTTTATCCTCAGATTCTGGACAGCAGAAAAAAAGAGTCAAGGAAACTGTTCTAAGCTTTCCTGCGGATGCTGTATGTGAGCTAGACTTTTTAAAAACCTCCTTCCAGTTGCTGTCACTGGTTCAACTTCACCAGTAATAGCAGAGGCGTAGGGAGACCAGCACAGCTTATGGCCACTGTCTCTTGAGCGTTATTCACTTTAGGGCTAGGTATCTCCACTGTTTAAATGCCACTGGCCTGAATTCTAGTGCTGCTAGCATTGCTGGCTCCAAATAGAGCTGTATAGATATGAAACAGTGTTCAAAACTGTCAGGGTGTAGTGTAGACAAAGTCCTGCTCTCTCAAGCAGAGCTGGACAATTATGCAACAACTTCGGCGGGGGGGGTGTGTGTGTGAAGTTTTTTGAAAATTTTAAACAAATTAATCTCTATTGTGTTCAGGCCTCTTCCATGATAAGTCTATGCATGCTTTGTTTTTATTGAAACAACAGTAGTAGTATATTTGGAAGCATTTTAAATTTGGAAAAAATTACTTTTTTTGGTATCACTCCAATTGCTTATGTGTGTCTAGTTATGGTTGAAAAGCAAACTGACAGGGAGATCTAGCTTGTTCTGACTATTCAACAGTTGTGGTGGGCAACTTGCAATGATAATACTACAAATAATTTTGAGCCATTAACATTTGTGGAAATAATAGTCTGTTCCACATGCTCATAATACTTTATGAACAAGGAAATGTTTTAATGTATTCATTTTAAGCCAATTTTCCTAGCTCTGGTTTCACCTCTTGCCTGATGAGGCCGCATTTAGGATGCGAGAATGAGGGTCAATTCTCTCTGGCCCCTTCAGTACCTGATGCTTCCCCTGAGATGACATAAGGGTAGTAGAGGTGAGCACCACAGTGTGGTGGCTGTAACTGCAACTCAGGAAATTACATCTGCCTGAACTCCCCCTGAAATTTCTGTCATGTGCAGTTCTCTTCTCTTCACTGTCCAAGTTGTGGACTAACGTGATGTAATATGGAATGGGTGCTGTGTTCATTGTCATGGGTATATTATCACTACACATGGCTTTCATAGTCAGGAAACTGCATCTTGGGACCTGTTCTGATAAGATGAATTTTGTATGGAAGATTATGATGAGAGAATGTAGTTACCTCACACTGAAACTATTAAAGTGTCTTTGGTTTTTAAAGACTGAGGGATAGTAGACAGCTAGGACAGATCCATGGAGACCTAGGGGGAGATTCTTGCCACAGTAATATGGGTAATACTTGATGACCTCAGTGGAGGTAAGTTTGTACTCTCCGTTGTTACCGAGTATGGATGTGCTCATGTGCATATGTATGAGGGATACACTAATAGGAAAAGGGTGTTAGATCAAGAACTAATCACATAAGGTAGAGTTCAGCTGTCATTGTGACTTAAAAGAAAAGTGATGTATAGAAAATGATGAATGCCTATTGCAGGAAGCTTTTCCTACCCTTTTCTATCCTTGGAATATGTTTCCTAAATGGAGCTACTATTTCTTTTAACCTGCAAAACCTGTCTCAAAGTATTAAGTCTTGCTTATTTGTGCTCTCAGTCTCTATTCCTTTCTTTTATCTACCCCCACACCAACATACTATTTTTCCTTTTGAAGGATCCATGAAAAGGATACATCCTTGCCCATTTAGTCTGCCTTGCAGGAAAAAGCAGTGAATGCATAAATGGTGTTATACCACAACCAGGCATTGTAAAGAATTGAAAAACGGCTTTTCAAGTGAGTGTGCTGGAATTTGATTGGAAAAGAAAAAAAATCTGTAAACTAAAAAATGAAATTAACCAAAGGTGTTAAGTCTTAATTCAAGCCTGAGCTTAGACATTTAATATTCACCTGGGGAGGTTTTTTCTTGTGAATGTGTGCTTACAGGATTGAAACATCAAATGGAGCAAGATGAGTGTGCCCGGTACACCCAGGACAAACAGGATGGCAATGATTTTTACCCACCTACAGGCAAGTTTTGAGCCAGTAGGCTTTGATAATCGTATTGCTGTTTTCAATAGCGTGAAGTTAAAGAGTAAGTCTATGTAAAAAGACTCTTCTCACAAAACATTCAAAGCAATCTATGAAGAAGTCAAAAAGAAGGATTTGTGTGCCTTTTTTCCCCTATGTATCATATGAAAGATAGATGTAGAAGTAGTCTTTCAGGGTTGGATTTTTTTTTTTTACATGATTTCAAAAAAGAGATATTTTGACAGGCGGAGAAAGAGGGAAGAGACTCCTGTTTTTTCATTCAATAGGAAAGTCTCTCTGCTGGCCACATCCAGTGATAAGTGAAAATGTAATGAATGTAGTTTCAGTGCAATTAGAGGGTAAAGCCTAGCAAAGGAGAGGAAAAGATTTGAAAAAAATTAAAAAGTGTCAAATAATCTTTGTATATTCTTGTAACTCTGAGGCTGGACACATGCTCTAGATAGCTGGTGTCCAGTAAACATTTATCCATCTTCTGAGAGTCTAAGTAGCATGTAAGAATCTGTAGTGTACATTTGGGCTCCTTAAAATGGCCACCAAGAAGAGTTAGTGAAGCAGTCACCAGGAAAAGAATAGGTCTGAGGGATGTTGCTGATATTTAAAGGCAAAAGTAAGAAATTGCCCCAATCTATGAAACACTTAGGGCTTCATTTTAAAGTATGCAGAAAATGGAAGCGCAAAGACAGTCTTTTTGCAGGTCACCTCAAGGCAGCGGGGGAAAAGGAGGAGAAGTCAATGTAGACAAGGAATGGGAACCCAGTATCAAAGCCTAGTGATATATCCTGAAGAGCAGGCTGTCATTTTAAGCAGCCTTGTGCCAAACTTGTTTGGGGACCTGCTATTTTGTCTTAATCCCAGCTTTTTAATTCTTTTTCATAAGCAGTATCTAGGATGTGAACTTTGAACATGCTTTGCCTGATTAGTGTAGGACAGGTGTACAGATAGGGTTGAATAAATGCCGTGAAAATGTTGTAGTCACAAAATGGCTATAGATGTCCTAATTCCAGACACTCAGCATTATATATTAGACAGCAGCTCTGCTCAAACAGTAAAAGAACATGTCACTATATATCCCTGTCAGATTAAAAAACTAATTTGAAAAGATTAATGTATTCCATTCCTGTTAGCCTGAATCAGATACCGCTGTGCCTACAGCAGCACTGCCTCCTGATTATTGAATTTTTATGGCCTTGTAATTAATTGCAGATTCCCTGTTTTGTTCTATTTCTTTTTCTCTGACATTTTAATTTCAACAAAAAGCAGCGGTCTCCATGCAGCCTCTCTCAGGAGATCCTAATGGCCTATAAAACAAAATGACTTATAGATATGGCACCCACTTCAGTTGGCTAGCGATTGTTCGAAACCTTGCTGATCACGCGGAATTTAATTTTTTCCCTTCCTCTACTGTACTTATTTCTTGTCTATTAAATTGCAGCTCCAGTGTCCTGACTAACAAATGGATATAACAAAGTGCCACCCTTCCGTAATACATTACTGTTGCCAAATGCAAATTTTTTCTTAAAAAATTGCAGTTCATTTTATCTAATTATAAATGAATAAATGACTCTTGCACATGAATAGAATATTGTCCTTGACTCTGCATGTGAGAATTTTATGTTCTGGTAAATCACTTGGATTTATTATAAACTTAAAGAATCAAATGTGGTTTAGATTCATTTTGCATTTCCTCCCTCCTTCTCTGCCTTCTCCCCAAAATACTGGAACGTGCAAAAATGATTTATTTCTGTGCTGTAGAAAGGCATGTTAGCATGACTCACCATCTCCCAGTGAAACTCATGGAGTTACTGAAGGCTAGTAGTAAAGAATTATTGTTATTTATATTACGGTAGTGCCTTGAGATCAGAACCCCATTTTTCTGGGCACTGTACCAACACATAATAAAAGATCATCTTTGCCCGAAAGAGTTTATAATCAAATGAAAGCATCCTCAAAGGGAGGGATGGGGCATGGGTTTTATCTGGGAAAGGGTGGTGGGGATGGCCAGTTCCAGTGCATTGGAGGATGGTGGGCTGTGCTGGGGAGGCTCTGTCCTGGAAAAGGGCGGACTGTGTGGGGAGCAGGGATAACAAGAACCCAGCATTTGACAGAACGTGTCCCAGCAGTGGTGTTGCAGGCCGCTGGAAGCATCATCTCGACCGTCTGCTCTGTCTGCACCTTCCCTGGGTGAAGCTGGGCCGGCGGATCTTCATTATCTACCTTCTGGACTATTTGAGCTGTCGTTTCATTAGCGCATTCCTTCAGTGTGCTCCCAGGAGCTCCTGGGCAATGTCCCCTCTCTGCTGTGAAGTAGTTGTCAAAGTGAAGAGGGTGTGAGGTGGCTGCTGCTGCTGCAGAAGAGCTACTTGCATTAGCTGGCCTCAAAGCAGCCAGCTGAAGCATTTGTAAGCGCTAAGCTTGGCATTGGATGCGGAACCTGCTTACAAACCAACACCTACGCTGCTAAAACAGCTCTGGCTTTAGATTAGTTTAAGTCTAGCTTTCCACAGATGTACCTGTCTTGTAACCATGCCTGGAGGTCACAGTGGTGCGGTGGCCTCAGTGGGTGCTCGCCTGTGCACGCTCTGGTCCAGAGAAAGGACTTGTGTCTCTGTGCTAAGCGTGTAGCCTTCTTCCCAGGCTTGGAAACTAGAGGCAGAGGCATGTGTGGGCAACTGAAGCAGAATGACAAGTCACCGACCTAATTCAACATGTATTATCTTTTAAGTATGTGCTTATCTAAATGGTAGCACTTAAGGGAATAGTCAATACTGACTGTATGCTCCTAGTGTTCCCACACTAGAAGTCCTTAGATGATACAATAATAAAAATAATGGGTTTGCTGGATTGAAGTCTTGCTTGCCACTTCTTTCAGCTTCCTGACTGAAATGCAGGCAGTAATCTTTTAATAGCTATTGCAAAACTAATAGAGATAATTCCTGACAGGGCTGACAATTGTGTGTATTTGTAAGAGGAGCTATATACATTTTTCCATCATCTCTAAGACCAGACAGACAAAAAACACCAATGAACACCCCCTTCCTGCATTTAAAAAAAAAAGTTAATACAAAATAATACAAAACAGCCTTTGTAAACATTAGTGTGCTGTGCTCACTTTTCATGAGATATCTGTGAAAAAACTACCCTGAGCGTTCATCTTGCTAAAAAGGACTTCCTCTTCCTTCCATCTTTGATCCTAGCCAAATCTATCTGGCCTGGTGTCCTTTACCTGGGGTGTCCTGTCCAGTTTGTTTGGATATCTGAGTGGTGGGTTGGGGGCCTCGGTTGTCCCATTCCAGAGATTCCTGGTTGGAGTGTTGAACAACGTGCTACAGCCTTGACATGTATTAGAAAGATACGTTCAAGAGGGTGCCTGATCTATCTCAGCAAGCACCCAGTGAAGCAGTTCCATTTTAAATTTCATTGCTTGACCTAGGTTAATACCTAGTCCACAGAAGTGCTTGTTTGCTGAGGGAGGCAGGGAGAAAGAAGCAGTTTCCATGGTATGCTTGAATGGGCTCTAGCTAGGAAACTCTGGATAATGCTTTGGTAAGGTGATTCCAGCTGGTACAGTCTGCTGACAGTTACCTTCCCTCTTTCAGCCTGGGGAGGACAGCACTCATGAATGGAAGTTGGGCAGGTCTTTTTTTCAAGCTGGCATATTTAAGAATTAAAATCTGCTCTGGTGCTATCTCTGAAGCCAATTTTCCTGCGCCATATTTTGTCTTTTTCTCCTTATGACTGATTAACTGTAGGAGGTTTTAGTGCTTGAATATTCTTAGCAGAACTTGATAGTGTGGTATGGCCTTATAGTAGCCTAGAGGAGACACCTTAGCGGCCCCTTTTCTTCATTGTACTGAGATGTTTTCTTCCAGAGACAGGAGACTCTAAACTGATTCTACTCTTTTACTGATACCCTGTGTAAATCTGGCTTGGTGTCTCATTTTATGAGTCTCTAAAAAACTTGGTAGCATAGTTCCCATCCATCTCATGTCTATCTTCATGTTTCTTTTCTAGGGGTCAAAACTTCTTGTATGGTTTCCTATGGTCAATCAGCTGAGAGAGTACATAGGTAGTAGCTGCACGTGCATGGGATTGCATGCATTTGCATGCTGAAATTGTTTGCAGAGCTAGTTCTGGAACAGCAGGGTTAGGATCCAGTCCTAAGAGGAGAAACAGCACCATGTGACATGAGCCACCACTTAAGCTGCATCAGATGCATTATTTTTATTTTTTTTCTAGTTTTCTAGTGCAAAAGAAATATCTAAAATACTAGTTGTGAACTTGTAGATGTTTTCCTTCTGTGTTGAAAAGACATCACCCTCAGAAGACAGCTTGCCCAGATCTAGATACCAAGCTCAATTCAGTAGTTTAAATAAGGTACTCCTGTATTTATGTACTGCCTTACAACTGAAGGTATAGAAATATTGTGATTATGTTTGCTTCTGGCTGTTTAGATTTTAAGAAATGCTTTATCTTCTGTTGTCACTTTATCAAGCTTTGTTTTTTCTGTTTGGTGCTAGGAATGTGCGTAGAGGGAAAAAAGATTATAGCATCTGCAGAAAAAGAAAGATACGGGGGTAGGATGGTGGATTGGCAACTCCCTGACTGTGGCTGCATGTAATGTTGTTAGAAGGCCTTAAGCAGGTATGTGCTGCAAAACTGAGCAGATAAAAAAAATGTTTCTGGATCTTTAAAGCTTTCATCCCACAGAGATAATATTTATCAATTATTTATTTGTGCAATTTGCAGCAGAAGTTTTAGCATACTGCACTGTAGTTAGCCAAACCAGAACTGATATCTAAAGGATTGCATCACATGAGAGAAAATAAAACCAGCAATTATATTTGTCACTGGAGAAACAGCAAATCTAGATTCTAGTTTTGATTCCTTCAAAATTGGCTCTGAAAAAAGTTATTTTTTCCAGACCATCTAAGGAAATTTTGAGTTCTTTTGATTTATCCTTCTCAGATTCTTTGATTTGTGCAGAAGTTCAATATGTCTGTATAGTGGAAATAACAAGAAGAATCTTGGTTAGGAAGTACTTTGGTGTTCTTTGATTTGGTTCTTTTTTTACCCAGAGTGGTTTCTCTTTTTCTTAACTTTTAAAGAGAAAAGTAATCTAAAAACTATAATTTTCTTGTGGGATTTGGTGTATTTTTTCAGTTTCAAATAGCTTAGCAAATCTTTGCTTATGAAAGCAAGAAATCCCAGTGCTGTTTCTATATTAAAGGTAATGGTGGAATTAAGTTCAGGTGTGACAAATCAAAGGCTAAAAAGTGTTAGTAGAGAGAACAGTCTGGGGAGAATGAGGCATAACTATTCACTTAGTTGTTGATATCTGGACCAAAACGTCTCCTCTAACCTCAGTGGCTTTGGATTAGGTTTTCTGACAATATGTGTGTTTTGGTGGCTTTGTCACAGAGCCTGAACTCTCCTGCAGGATGTACTGAATGATTTTTTTTAATACTGAAAAACTGAGAGATGTGGAAGCCTTTAGAAGATGTTTCAGTATGAATTTATGAGAGCGGTGCATGTTTCATCCACAAGATACAGCCAGAAGAGAGAAGCAGAAATAGCTGTAGAACAGATTTTGATGTGGATTCTGAGCTGGTATGAAAGCTATAACCCGGAGTCATTAAAACTGTAGATCTGCTCTGGACATGAAACAGAAACCGTAGCAGGTGATGCATTAAAAGACTAAGCTATGTAAAAAGGAACCAGGAAGTAGTTATGACGAGGACAGAGGAATTTGACCTTCCAACATTGGATTTATTATTTTAAAGTTGAAGTTGATATAAAAAAAGACTAGGGAAGTATTTTTGAAATATTTTCTTCCAGATACTGTAACTGAAGGATGTCAATTCTAATCAGCTGATTTAAGAAGAGTGAATTTGTAATTGCTGGTAATAAACAAGCATATTACATAGGTTCTTTCTGAGCATGAGTTAGTTATGCATAGTGGATGTGAGCTATGGAGTTTGGAAAAGTATTTCAATTTACATGTGCTAGAGTTTTTAGAGATTCTTAAAGCCTGAGCAAGTGTTTCTTTCCTTAGAGCAAATTATGTTGCCACTTTGATCTGTGCAAAGCTAGAATAATAACTTTCAATTCGTGGCTCTTACCTTGGTGTAAGTGAAAGCAAAACTTGGCCCTGCTTGCAAGAGCAGTTCTTAGTTTTCAGCTAATTTGACCTGCCTTTGCATTATGTTTTCTACATATAGATAGCTTAAACTGTTTTTAGTTTATGGTGGGGGTTAATGAATTTGAAAAAGCTGAATTGACTTAATTTGGGTGTATTACCATAACACTTTATATAGAGCCTTTCATCTGACTGATTTTATTTCTGTGTAAATTCTGGATGGTGTTATTTTTCCTAGTGTAAAGGGTATGGCAAGTAAATTTCAAAAGATAAATAAGCCTTTGCACTCCAATATAATTTCTCTACAATCCTATGTCTTATTTATACGTTGGGAAAATAGACAAAATAGTGATGTTTTGGCTTGCAGAGCCTTCAGAGTGTATAAATAACATATATTATTGCATATAAATTATATTGGAGTGCAGATGCTCATTCATCTTTTGAAATTTATCTGCATAGTTTAGCGTTTCCATTCCACAAATGCTTGAAACCAATCTGGCACCCACAGGAAGTGATATGTCTCTGTGCCAAAATAAGGATGCTAAGGGAAATGTCGCTCAAGGATTCAACTGTAACATATACTCTGCTACTACGCCCACAGATACGAATTTGTCTAATCAAATGGACTGAATTGTTGATCCTCTGGTTATTGTGATATACCCATTGTCCCAGGTTTTCAGGTTCAGAGCTATTGACTTCTACCAATATCTTAGCAGCTAAAGCCACATAAATTAGACCTTGTACAGGTAGTTAGGCACAAGTATGCTTTCTTGGTATCATATTATTCTCCTTTTGTTAATTCTCAGTAAATAATTTTATTATTTGCATCAACAGTTCCTGCAAACTAACTGAAGTCCTTAGACCAGGTTCACTCCAGTGGGTGCACGAGGTCAAAAATTACCTGTGCATCTGAAACAAAACATGTTAACATACCTCTCTTAGAAATAGAGCCAAGATGACTGGAGGGCTGCAGGATGGGTAGAGAGAGTGAACGGGGTAGGGGTTTTGGAAAGTGTCTTTCAAAAGGCATTATAGAAATAGGACTGAATCTGGAAATAAGCCCTTGTGCAGAATAAGAAGTTGAGAGATGAGGGAGGAACCAGAGATGACTGCAGGGGAATTGCAGTAGTCTATTCCGTGGGTAGAGGTGGAATATGATATGCCTTTTCCTTCTCTTTTCCTCATCTCTCTGCCCTACCTACCCACCTTTCAGCCATCAAAATGCCTTTAGGCAGAATATGAAAAAACCCTCATACTCCCTCGTGGCTGTTGGTGTGTGAATTTGTGAACAATCCTTTGGCAGATTCTGCCACTTGCATGTTGCTCACGTTTGTTGAGCCCCTCTCCCAATAGGACTTGGAAACCTGCAAAAAGCACAGAGTAAATGGTGCTGTGTTGTGGCTGCTTTGCCTTGCCGGAATGTAGAAAGTGCAGGCACGAATGCTACGCACAGAGCAGGAAAAGTGAGGATGGGCAGCCCAGCAGGAAGTGCAGGCAATGGTCTCTGTCCGGTTGATGGGGTGAAGTTCCTGGTACACACAAACCTCAGGACAGGCCAATTCTGGCCTTATTAGGATAGGTGAAGCATAGATATTGGGAGATTCCTACAGGTAATAAAAGGGAAGTTTGGTGTGAAAATGGGGAAAATTCAGAGCTAGTCACAGCAGCGGGTTCATACATCCCTCTCTCTGCTTAAACACTCCCATAGCTATGCACTCTATACAGGCTGCGTAGGAATAACGTTTTGTACCTGCTGAGGTCTTACATTAGACTTGCTTGAAAACTATTGCCTCTTGGAGCTTCTCAAACTGCTTGTGGCTTCAGTCTGTGGTATAGCTACTTTTATTTCATGAGCAGAGAGAAGCTCAAGTTGGTTGAGGGTGAGGGTCCTTTGGGAATCCCATGAGGTACTGTCTTTAGGCAGTTAAATGTTCTTAAAAATTGGCCCATAGCATATCACATACTATATAAATGATGTGGGACAGAACTTGGGATCTTTGCCTCCAGCCTTAGCATTTTCCAACCTGTAGAAAATACCGTTTCTCAATTTCTTTTATTTTTACCATCACATTCCAATCATACCAGTTATCCAACACCCTCCCTGCTTCCCCCCTGCCCCAAGGTAAAATGATGAAATTGCTCAAGAAACACATCTCCCCAAGTAAACCCTGTGGATTAGTTATGTTCTATCTTGTTTTTAAATACTATAAATGCAGATGTGAGAGAGTTTTATTGATTCTTAACTTCCTCCCCAGTACAACTGCTCTATTAATAACAAATGCAACAATATGTTATAAATACTCAGAACACCAATGTGTTAGCATAAAAACAGCAATAAATTCCCACCCTTTGCATAAAAGTGAAAATCCCTAATAGTGTGCTCTGCAATTTGCCCACACTAAGAGCAATCAAGAACCATACATAATGTAAAGGTGCTGCTGCGAGTAGCCAGAACATACAGGATAATTTAATTTTCCTTTCCAAGGAGCTGATCTTTGAAGAGGTCCCTAATGAAATTCTGCTTGGCTCAGAGTAACCTAAAAAACCTGCTACTGCACCTTGCATGTAATGGTGGGGTTCAGAGTAGGAATTAGTAGTTATGACTATGTTTAATGGGTTTATACTTTCTTCATCTTATGTTAAGATCTGGCACTTATTCTATAGCCACGTAATGAAATGTCTGCTTAAAAAAAAAGCAGACAGATGGAGTTGCACCAAACATTAAACTTTCTTATTTTAAATAAGGATGAAATGCTCAATTTAATACTGTAATTTCTGTAAGTGTCTGGTTTTGGACAGTTGAAAGTGGGAACACTGAAGTACACCGTAATGTAAGGATGCAATGGCATGTATTCATTTGTCCATTTATCTGGCCTATCATGTCATTCATGTTTTCCAGTCTGAAATGCTCAGCTATCCAAACCTCTCCCTCTGTTCAGCTCTGAGACCTTGTGTACCCTTGGGCATTACACTGCTGTTGCCTGTGTCTGCACTACAGCAGTTCAGCTTCAGTGTATACGATGAATTCATCCAGACTGGGAGCGGTGTAAGAGCTGAGCCAGCCAAATGCAACTTCTGCCTTTTCCCATGTCTCAGGTATTTCTTTGTCCTCCTGTTGGTATCTTGTTCCCTGGGATGCCCACCAGTGGGGTGATCGGTGTGCAGTGACCGTGGCATCTTACTGTGGTTGTCCTGAATATCTCTGGTGTACCTCTTTCCAAACCCACTGTTTCCTGAGGCGTGTGTTAACTTTGTAAGGTGGTCAACTGGTTGGTATCATTACACGCTTTCTGGTTTTGTTTGCAATCCTGGCTTTATGCTGGAGAGCCTGAGAGATGGCCATTACTGAAGTAAAAAATACTGTTACACGTAAATTGTTTGAATTTGGACTTATTGTTTAATTTCTCTGGAATGGGTGGCATGGGGATGATGATAGTGTTAGAGATTAGTGGCCTAACATCTGGTGCATTTAGTTTTTGTTTACTCCGAATTTATCCCTCTCAGTGGTGCACACATGCATTCTCTTGTCCGGGGGCAGCCTTACCATTACAAGGTTTTGGAGCCTTTGTTCTTTACAAGATAAATTAACCTCTTTTTCATTCTTTAGGTTAATTTCCTTTTTACAGGAAACACAAAACTGTTGTTTATTAGAGGTTGTATAAATAGATGGTAACACTACACCTTCAAACCCAGTCGCACTGTTGTTTTGTTGCCACGGTGCCTAAAAACACTCAAGAGATGCGCATCTGAATTCTGCTGCTACTGATCATGGTGCTGGCGCTGATGGACCAGCTTTAACGTGAAACTGGAAACAGACCCTTTCTGAGGTCCTCTGAATAGCATTCAGATAGAAGGAGCAGGGAAGCAATTTGCTGTATTTTCTGGGTTTACTAAACAAGTGGAACAGATAGACTTGAGAGCTGTGGTTTAACCAATGAGAAGTTGTATCAAATGGGTCAAGGAAGGGCTTTTGTTACTACTTTGCTGGCAATAGCACTCTATGTACTTAAAATTACGTGAGTGGAAAACTCATTTCCATGGGGAAGAAACGTGCTCTAAACTATAGTGTGTACCTGAATGCTGTTGTATAAAAATGCTGCAGTAGGGTTACAGGAGCTAAAGATCCCCTGTGTCAGGAATGAAACCCAAGAGGAAATGTATAAATACAAATAATTCCAGCTGTAAACATACTATTTAAATGGAAATCCAGGTTTAGTTTTATTTTGTGTCTTACTGACCATAACTATTACTACAGTAGTTTCTACAGCTTAAACAGTAAGTTTTTAGTACAACATATACTAGCTGTTTGCAGAAAGCTCTTAAAGCACCATACCATTTTCTTTTCCTATTGAATAAGTATTTTAATGTAGAACTAGACTGTTTCTTAATTCTGTTAAGCCAATTTCTTTAGGACAAGTGTTACTGAAAGCAGCTGTTGACTCAAATGGTTTCTGATGATATATGAATGAGAAGGCACTCAGCTTAAGCTGAAACTATTACATGGTAATTTTTAGGAGATACTGTAGCAGAGGTGCAGATATAGACACACAGTATTGTGAAAGTATTTCTGGACATACTTGATGTATACCAGCAATATTTGGTATGGTACCATGCTGAGATGTTTGTGGATACCTTAGATTTGAGAGTTAATGCCTCTCTTCTCATCAGCCAGCATCCCCACCTAATCAAAGTTTTCAAGAGACTCATAAGGCTGAGTCTTAGAAGCCAGCTGGGGATACCGTAAAGTGTAATCTTTTATTGCAGGCAAGGTAAGACTGTTGAAACTAGTCTGTGATTCACTGCTGGATTTCTAGGAACTGCTTACCTTTTAGACCAATAAAACGTGTGAAAATGGATCTCAAGTCAAAATGAACCTGTTACAAAAGGTGAATCTGAAGTTTTGCATGTTGGGAAAACTGAAGTAATGAGAGAACAAAACTCACTAGAGACACAGCAACATTTTTATTGGGTGGGTGGTTTGTTTTGTTTTGATGTGTTATCAGTCAATATGGGTGATAGCTAAGTCAAGTCTCATATCACTACTTCTAAGTATCAGTTGCATTTGTAGGTTTGACAATTGACAGAAAAAAGGAAACCAGGTGCGAAGTGACTAAAGGTATTGATTAACAGTTGTGAAATATTGGTTACCTGTAAGTAATTTCAAAATATGTGAATGCAAACGCAAATTTTTGTAGAGGAGGTAAAGTTTTAGATTGTAGCTGAAAATGTAGTTTTATCTTCATTTTGCCTTTCCAGACCTTCCTGGGTTTTTGTTTGATTTTTTTTGGTTGTTTTGTTTCTGTTGTGTGTATGGTTGTTTTGACTTAAACCACTGTGTGAATGCCTAACTTGCTGGATTATGTTGACAGTGTTTTGCTCTCCCAGGAGGGCTGGGGTGCATCTTTTCCATTGACCTACTTGACTGCAGTTAGGAGTAACAGTCTTTGAATATAAAGGTCAATACCACGTGGAATCCCAGCAGGAGAGAAGAGCACCATATACCACTGTGTAAAGTAGTGGTGTGATCCTCTTTATGCCCAGACTGGTCCAATGGGCATTGGTGGTGGTCCTGTCCTGGAATGAAATGGGGATGGAACTTGGCCTGTGCATCTATTTGTGCTTCACCCTGACGTGGGACATAAGAGACAAGCCTTTTCATTTATTGACATCTATGCTAGCAAGATTTTGTTGAAAAAATCATTGTATATTTATTACCAAAATGTGAGAGAATGTTGGATGACTTGGGTATTGTCAGAGGTACGAGACATCTCTATCTCCATGTGCCATTCATTGGACTGTATCATGCTGCTAACATTAGTAAGTTTGTAGCCTCCTTTCTCCTCTCGCTACCTCCTGGGTTAGGCCTAAGTTTTTGTCATCTGTCTCCGGTAACTTGTATATTATACTTCATGATAGAGGAAATATTTCTTTTACCTCCTAGTATTTCAAACAGTGGAAGAGAAAGCGGCTCTCTGTCACACTGACTGTGCAGTCTCTCACCTCTAGGTTTATCACGTACCTTTTTTTTTCGGTTCGGTAGTCGCTGGTTCTGTATCTGGGCAGAATCAGCATTCATTTTGCACTTCTGAATGAGGTGAGATAGTATTTGGGTATGGCAGTTCAGTCAAGGGATCTGTAGCAAATTGCCTGGTTTATCACAGTCTTTAATTTGTTCTTTTCAACCTGTTAGTGTGTGGTGATAGCTGCTGATGACTTTGACAAGGTAGCATCTATGACTATTCAGTCTTATTTTAGGCATCTTGGAAAAGCAATGTAAGATGTATATTTCACCTTGCTTTTTCCAATTCAAATATCACTGCAAAATGTGGACTACTCTAACCTTTAGACCATCAGATAAACTACTCATTGCAATTTTAAAGCCCTCCAGGTGAGTAAAAGAAATAGCAACAGAAGAAATTGAAGCTCAGCAGTAATATGTGACAATAGTTATGATGACTTTGCAATATAAATACTTTCCGCTTTTAAGGACCCATAAATTACATCAAGATAATGACTGTATAGTCTCCTAACTTGTCTTTTGCACAGTTCAGATTGAAGGCCACAAAAAAAAAAAAACCAGCACAGGATTAAAGCCAAAATACTGTTGTTTAGGTTTTTTAAAAAAAATCCTTCTCAAATTTGCCTGAGTCTATATTCTATTAATTTAACTATCCTAAAATGTTTTGTGATACGCGCAATGCTTCTAAACTGTGTAAAGGGAGATGCTCCCCCAGGCTTTCATGGAAATTATGTTTATAGCACATGCTACTGTTTTCTTCTCATTCCCTTAAGCAGAAAAGTCCTCACTGGTACATTTTCACTGGCAAAAATGTATACATCATTTAAGTCATTACAGATCGACTGCTCATTTGTTACAATAAACTATATCATCCTCGCTAGGAGGCCAAAGAGAGCCTGTAGCCATGAATATACATCTTCCTAGGGTAACTCAATTCAAAGCAGCAGCATGCCATGGTAAAGTATTACTTAATTTATACTGCTAATGTTTAACATTGATTCTGTGTGGGAAAATAAAGCCCAACGCATTTTGAGAACCTACATCATTAAGGTTTAATAATTTAGACCTAGTTAATGTGATAATGAATTTACTGACAACTAAAGTGCAGTTTCAGTGCTTACATTTCTAGAAATACTGACTCTGAAACTAGGTTTTCTAGGCAGAAAATGTATATTATAGGATTGCTTCTGTAATTTACCCGTCCTCACCCTCTTAAACCACAGTGAAAAATATATCTTTAGGTATGTTTACTAACTAGTGGAATGCAATGCTTCTTTCACTCCATGCATCTGGTAAACTATAAGGTACTAATAGGGGCCAATAGGGTATTTGTATGTTAAAAAACTTCTTAATTGATGGAAGCTACTTGGTATTTTTAAAATGTAGCAAAAAGAAAGCTGTTCTTTTGGTCCCAAGTACAGCATTTGGCCGCTGCGAGCTCAGGAACCGTATAGAGCAGGAAGGAAGCTTTCTGTGCACTTGCACCCCCCCGCCACGTTCCCCCATCCGTCCCACTCAGGGCTGCTGTCACAACTATTACGTTGGCCCGTATCACCACAGAAACTACTTGACAAAATGATATGTAGGTCATTTCCAAAGCTCTGCGAGGGGAGGGGGTATTTATTTTTTAAACCTGACATAGTGTAGTCCCTCTACCTCCCTCTGACCTTCCGATGTCACTGCACAGACTGCAGCCATCTTCTACTGCCCCTGTGGGTGTCTTATATCAATCAGGCTTCCTTTCAAATGGCTAAAATAATGGGTGTCCTCCACGCGTCCGAATGTGTCAAGGCTTCTGTGATATAGCTTGAAGCAGGAGTCAGGGGCACTCGGCACCTTGTGGGAGGTACTTACTCAGCAGCTTGCTGGATTTGGCCTTGTTGCAGGATGTTTCTGAATATCCTTTGCATAGTCTGCTTATTTGTTTTGTACAATACTGCTGTTGGGAAAACAAAGGGCAGCTGGGTGTTCTGTAGCAGGGTTTTCCCAAACTTTTTGCCCCCCCATTTCACTAGAAGTAGCAGCAGTGGGTGTGTTTGGTTGGGGTTTGTGTTGGGGGTGAGAGTTTGCCCTTTCAAGCTTTGGTGAGTCTTGGAGCTGTGATAGTCACTCGCTTACTTGAAGTTTATAGCTCAGAAGCCATTATTGTGTATTACCATGAACTGATGGCTGGATGCTGTTCAGAGAATTCAGTGTCTGCCTCCAAAGAATTTCCAGGTCTTAAAATAGTGTTAATGTTTCCTGGACTGTATAGATGTGAAACTGGGATAATGAGATATCTGAGTGTTCCAGTTCTGTCCAGGAGAGGGCAGTTCATATTTACACTCAACAGACAATTATTCTCAGTTCCTTAAGAATATTATTATTATTAGAAGTAAGGCTGGTTGATCCAGACTAGGAAAAGTTCACATAATTTCTTTGCCCAGCTCTGTATTTCTTCAGAGATATTCCTTACTTCAGTTTAGGAGCACAAGGTAGCACAGACATGTGGGTTGTAGGCTGTATAATTGTTTCCATGGTGGTTCTTTTGATCTGGGCCCTGAACAAGTTATTTCATCTCTTGACATATATTTCATCCCTTTTTTTTCTTTCCACTCCTTGTATAATTGCTGCATTAAGGTTTTTCAGCTCTTGGCTAGAATGCTGTCTGAGCATGTGTTTAACTTGATAGAGTTTGATTCTTGGTTCTTTTACAGCAATATAAATAATAAGAATAAAAGTGGAAAGGAGAACCTTAGTCTTGCAAAAACACCTGTTCATAGGAGAAGTCTGTCCTTAAATGGTGGAGTGAAGGAGTCCAACCAAGCATGCAGATCTTGAGGCAGATGTGATCCAAGCTGAAGCATTCCTTTTTGTGGCTCACCTGTCATTTTTGCTAAAATACTAGCTATAGGCTGTATTTGAGCACCCCTAGCTGTACTTCACCTGTTAGAATGAAATGCCATTAAGGGAAGCAGATTTTCAATGCTTCTAGGTGCCTATCGATGAATTTAGTATATCTGAAATACTTTACTGAACTCTGGTACTTCAGCAGATAGTATGGTCACTTCCGTTTAAGTGCTGTGGGTCAGTGCTGTCTTAGCAGACTGGACAAAAACCATTTTTCTAAGCAAATCCTGTATGCTTTTCCTTGCAGTCTAGCCTGTGCAAAGTGTCATTGTGGACTGTTGTCCTGATCATGTAGGTTCCCTTTCCAACGTTTTGCCCCCTGCAACCTTTCTTTCCACCCTGTAAAAGCATCTTCCTTCTGATTTGTTGAAATTGCTTTCCTTCCTCCGTGCTATTAGGAGTTTTAGTTTGTTTGAATCTAAAGTTTTGTAGAGCTTTTATTTCTTCCTTTTGTCTCTCCCAGTTCCTATTCCCTTTGTAATGCTGTTCTTTAATAAGTCTAGTATGTGCCTGGCATCAACATAATGTAAGCGAGAGACCCTTGTGACTTAAACTGCCTGCAGTGTGCCGTAGCAATCGTTCCCCTGCTAGGAGCTAGTGATGCAGGTAAGCCTTTTTTCCATGTTAGCATGTAAAATAGTCATATGTGTTTTCTCACTTCCATTCCCAAATCTTGTTAACTGTAATTAAATATTTACTTTCTCTTTGTTTCATTTCCAAACACAAACTTGGTAAATTTGAAGTGTCAGTTGTCTATAAGAAGTATTTTTCTTTCTACAATCCCAGAAGTCAACATTACTTTGGAGTTGTTTAGAAGCTGTGGTGAATCAGCATTGTTGAATATCCTTGGAATGGTTTACCCCCAGCCTGTAAGCCCCTGTTATACAATGGAGATTGCCATGTGTCTAGCCCTCAGCTGCAGTCACTCATGGTCTGATTGTTACTATACAACATTAGGCTATGAACTTGGTTGGGTAAAGAATAACAAAATTTTTGCTTTCCCCATTTGGACACTTTCTCTCTGTAGGGTGGTGCTGCTTACTTGATACTTAGACCACTGAGTTACATAGCCTGCTTTTGAAGTTGAAGACCAAATTCATGTCCCTTCTTCTATCACTATATATTGGAAGCAACCCCTCTGAAGGCAAAAGACTTCACCTTTGGAGGTAGACTAGTGTGGGAGAATGGGGCTGTCGGATTCCTCAGTGGCCATCAGAGATTGTACCAGATGTTGCTGATGTGTGGCTAAATGATTTTTACCTTTTTTGCTGCATTTGCTTCCTGATACTGCTGGCAGCTGCTTTGTGACTAGTTAAAAAGTAAGCCTGGGACATCTTGCTAGAACAGATCAAGTATCATTACCATGTACAGTATATCAAAAGGAGAAAAATCATACATTTATTTCAGCTAATCTTATATATGAGATGAATGTGCTTTTCATAATGTTACACAATGTAACCATAATAACACAGCCAAGATGGTAAATTCATTTTAATTCCACAAAATTCATAATTGGTGACATTGCCAGTGGGAGCAATTGATCTCTGCTTTCCATTTGTTCTTGAATGTTTCCACTTCAGTGAATTAAAAGAATTGGGCTGTTGGGACCCCACCCTCTGCATGTTCATACAGCATATTATGCAAGAGCAATAGCCTTCAGAAAATTGCTTGTAATAGACAATGCCTGTGTTAAATAAAAAAGGCAATAGTCCCTGGCCTGACTCAGTATTTTAATCCTTTTCAGGCTTTTATTATACCTGATGCCTTTCTGTTCTGTGGTGGTGCTAAGGAACAGGTGTAATTCAGTGTAGCTAAATTGCATTATTTGAAATTAATGAGTTCTGTGTTTATTCTTGTAAATTAATACAGTTTTGAATAAATCAAAAGAGAACGTGCACTTGTCTGTGTTTGCCTGCATATTACCTCAGTCGGGATAATTAACATCTTGTGACAGTGAAGTCATATGTCAAATCTGAGATCTTATTGCCAGCCTAGTGAAAATGATGTCGCTAGTGACCTATATCATGACCTTATTGATGCAGTACATGTTCACTCATTCACGATGTTCAAATCACAGTCTTGTCACTATGGTCCTCCTTGTTCTGTAGGAAAGGAATAATATTAATGTATCTAAAATAGAACAAAAAATCAGAGGTAGTCTGTGGGGTAGACACAAACATTTTGAAGTGTGTGTATTTACTGTTCTTCTACTTTTTCCTAATGTGTTTTTCTGTTTTAAAAAAAAAAAGTACCCAAACTAATTGTGGTGATGCTATTTTTTAGTTTTTACTATACCTAGGTCTAGGTTAAACTACTTGCATCTGAAAAAAATAATCATGTTTAAGGTGTATTACCAGTAGTACTCACTGGGTATCACGGGCCTCTCTTGTGCCTGATACCTCCCTCTTCGAGGTATGTCACCAAATTATTTTCAAGTCTCAAGTATTCAGCTAATTATCTTGCTAACCAAAAGCACGAGATTAGCTGTGTATTCTTGGTCAAGGACAAAAGAGGAGAAAGTATTCTGTTGTGGCTTCTTCATTGTTCTCCTAATTTCGTTGGGATTGGAAATGCTACTGAATAGGTGAAGCATTTAAACTTTCTTTGATAGAAGAAAAGACTGTAGAAGCCTATAAATTAATTACAGAAACTTTTGGTCATATAGCTTGTATTCTGTCCATTGGTAATTCTTACGCTGATCCCAGTTCGGGATGGCTTGGGGCACTGGTGATGGGAGGTGAACGCTTTCCCCTTTAGATGAGAGCTCAAATGAGCAAATACTCTGAATGCTTTGGTTTCCTCATACACAAGGAGGTTGTACACAAGCGTGAGTACGTTTCTGTTTAGATACGTGGAGATGAAGTGATCCAAAACTAAAAGAAATGGTATGTTTTCAGCTGTTGTGAAATAAAACAAAGGTCTTCAGGGGTAGGAGGGGGGAGGCTCAAAAATATCTTCAATGGTAGTCAGCAGAGCAGTTAAGAATTTACTGAGCATGACTATGTGGCTAACTACACATCTCTAGATGTAAACAAAAGAGCCTCTGTGCTTCAAATTGCCCATGTACTGTGAGTCTCTTGTTGCATGAAGCCAGTTTTGACAAATCTAAATGCTACTAGGTTCATATGTGTAGCACTGCCTGTCCAAGAAATGACCTTGTATTCGAGTGTCAGACATTTTATTTTCCTTTTCTTAGGTACTGATGACTTAATTTTTTTTTTTTTCTAAGTTCTAAGGGAAACCCAGTGGGTGACCTGGTTGTGCTTGATGTGCCATGCCTGCCAGAGTTTGTGTGTAATCTCATACAGTAACTCTCAGGTGAGGACAGTCTTAGTTGAATGTGTGTGTGTACTAACCAAAATAATCATTGCTTTTTAATAACAACTTTGTTAAATACTTAAATTCTTATCACAGTACATAGAAATGGAAAAGCAATCTCAATCATTTGAGTGTTGATGCCTCAAAGGCTGGAAAAGTTCAATCACTTGTATTCACCCAATTAACGTGACCAACTATATCTACTCTGATAGAAACTATGTCTCAGCTGATGGAAAACTGAGCAAGAGGAGACCACAGTGAAAGAGCCTGAGTACTAAATAGTGGAAGATCTTTTCATAAGGGCTCTGTAAGTTATGGTTCTGCGATCTCTGTTAATGTTGTAGATGGGGGTAGAGTAGTCATTACCCATTTCCTTTTTCTCATTCTCACTTTGCCTGGGCTCTTCTGTTCTTAAAGCTGGGCTCACACTACTGTGCTTGTTGAACTTTAAAGTGAAGCATTTTTAATCAAGAAAACTTTTTATAAAGTGATGTGCATGGAAAACATTCTATTGGCTCTGTGTTTCTGCTTGCAGAAAGGTCATCAAGTATTGCTTCACGCAGTTTAATGGTAGCGGGCCAGATTCCAGTCTTAGTTATACCAGCTGAAATCTAGGGTAGTGCTACTGAAACCTGCAAAGCTGAGCTTTATCTTCAGTTGCACAGCTGATATTTGTGTACTTTTAATGTAACATATTGGTTTTTTGCATTGTTGTAACATCTTAAGCATCTGCAATATGTTTCTCCTTCTGTTTGTGGATGAAAACAACTGTATTTTTGTTTTAAGCTAGCTTATTCTTTTTCTGATTTCTCTTTCTAAAATATTTTTCAAAAGTGGTATTGGTACACTCATTACCACGGACATCCATTGACTTCTCTGTCTCTGAAGGTTTAATTCATTTCTTCATGTAAAACAAATACAGCCTGTTGGATATTACCAGCTAGGCCCTACAAGCACCAGGCTGAAATTAGATCATGGTCAAACATCCTAAAGCAGGTGGATTGTGGCCTGGCTGCTTAGAAGTGGAATTCTGCCAGCTTTTATCCTTCAGGACTCTTTCCAGCTATTTTTAAGATGCAGAAATAATAGGAAAGGCTCTTTAGAGCACCCTTTCCAGAGAACTACCTCCTTAAAGATATGACTACAAATATCTTTTAAAACACTCAGCCCCGCAGTCGCAGCCCTTTGGCTGGTGTCCTGGCACGCAGACAGTGCTGCCTTTGTTGTTCTCCTCCTGCTCCAGGATAAA
>NW_010536961.1:35272-39525 GCF_000687285.1 Phaethon lepturus | reverse complement strand
TTCCTTGGAAAGAGTATAGCATGATGTGCTAGGTTTCTTTTGGAAATCAGAAATAAGGATTCCTACTGTTGGACTTGAGTAAGTTTTATCTGGAAATGGTGAATTTTATTTTTTAACCTCCATATGGTGTTTGTGAACCATCAGATTTATGATAGTTTCTTAGATTGATAAATTTGGCCCTAGAATGATTAAGGATCCCATGTGGAAGTCTCACTGACATTGTGTCCTTCAGTGGCCCCATATGCATTTATTGTCTTGAATCAGGCCCCAAATGTCTTATTCAAAGTCACTAGCTGAGCATACAACAAGAACCCAGGGCCTGTGACGACTCCTAATTGTCCTCTACTTTTCTTTCAACTAGAACACAATTGTTAGGCATAATTCCTCTTCACTTCTTCATAACAACTCATCACCTCTAGTTTTCCAGTTTAACTCCCTGGAAAATAATGTGGAAGGAGAAATATCTACTCCCCCCCACTATAGACTTCACAGTGTTTTCTCTGCTTTTCAACATGTGAAAATGAAGTGTCTGATGATTTCATGTAAGTTTTTATTTGATCATTGCTCTTTCCTGGTCCTTCAGCTAGTGTGCTCTGTGTGAACCCTACCTACCTTCCAGGCTGAGAAAAAAAGCCTTTCAGCCGCTTTAAGAGTGAAGAACTAGCATTTCCTAGCTGAAAAAGACAACTTCTGCAGTTTCAATTAAAGGAATTACTGGGATTAGGAAGACAAAGGCCCGGTTCTGAAATCAGCTTTAGTGGCATTTATGAGGATCAAGTGATCACTTCAAGTTTCTCATTCTTTTCTAACTGGCTGCTTCTCATGCTCTGAAAACGTTGTGCTGTGTTTGTACTGAGAATGGAAAAATATGTTCAGGCTAGAGCTGCCTGATGAAATGAACCTGATTGACCATATAGCTTGGGAAATTTATATGCATCTTTTATACTTTCCAGCTGCATACAGTGGTGTTCTCTGAATTTGTATGAGTTTTAAATTAACTTCTATTATTTTTAAAAGAAATTTAATACAGTGAAATAACTTTGATTGCAGAGCCAAGTCCACTCTTCCAGTACCTGCATCTCTTGCTATAACAGCTAGCTTAACTTAGGTTAAGCTAAGATGCAGAGTCAGCATCATTCCAGTAGATACTAAGTTAAAGTAGCGAGTCTGTCCAGGTAGCGCAGGAGACTGGGAAAATTGATTTCTCAGGCTAAGAACTGATTCCTGTAAGGCTGGCTCGCATCTTTACTGCCTTAGGAAGCTCTAACAGTGACCTGCATCTTGCATGTGCATGCTTGCTTCTTCAGCACCATGCTATCTAATCCTCCTAGAAACAGGTTGGATAGATGCGATTTAAAAATCACAGGAGATAGGTCTGTTAAGGTTTGCAGCTGTGACAAAACTCAACCTGCATAAGAAAAAAAACAACCAACAACCTTCCAAAAAACAAAACAAAACAAAAAAAAAAACCCCAACCCAAACCAAAAAAATCCCATACAACAACTGTCCCACACACCTCAGTTCCCTTAAAGCAGACCACTAGTCACCACCCAGAGATCTTATATCAACTAAGGACTCTGGCAGACCAGATTCTAGCTCATCTTTTTGCTGCAGTTTAAGGTGTTACCATGCCCATCTGTCCATCCCATTCCCCTGCTTGAGGGTTCTTGCCTCTCACAGCAGTTTTGGCAGGCTGTCACATATACCCACATTCCATTTGGCAATTGATACTACTAAATTCAAGGACTGATCACTGTGTGTTTGGGCTAAGACAGCAGATGCTAAAGGGGGTTGACTGAGATGTGGGCATGTGCTGTCCTCTGCTGACCCTTCTTCAGGGCCAGCAGCAGGTCGGCTGGGCAGCAGTGTGTTAACCTGGAGTGACTGGTGTCTGGGTGAGCGGCAGCTGGAACTGTGCTTGACCACAGCTTGTCCTGGTCTCGGATGCTGTAAGATCACAAGGCAGCAGCCACCACCTTGGTGCTGTGTCCAGTTCCCCAGACCGGCTCAGAGGAGAAGTTGAGTCATCCTCAGCTGCTTCAGTGTTCAGACGTTAGTGTCATGCTCACTGTTGTTAGTGCTCTGAGGTATTTGTAATTAACGCTTCTCGCTGGCTTAATGATGCCCAGACTATAGTGTGCTCTGTCACTGCCTTCCTTCCAGGGAAAGATTGTGCACGCTGCATGTACATTTATACAACGTGAAAATTGTTCTCTTTCCTGACAGAAAATTGTTGTCAAGGAATCTTTTTAAATTTTTTTCTGTCTCCAGTTCTACCATAATATATAGCTGTGAGCAAGAGTGGAGCAAACAGGATCCCTGTCGGTCCTGATAAGATAACCTATGAAGAAAAATTACTGATGCAAACAATACCTTAATATAAAGTACATATTAATGGAGAATTTTTATATAAAGGGGAAGGCAGGATTTGTCAGCAGCTAGGAAATGTTAAAGCTTTCAGAAAAGAGGGTGCATGCATGCCCCCCATGCACATACTTAATATATGTTTATCAAACTGGACACGTTGTCATTCTTGTATTAATATTCCTGCATGTGGTTACAAGAGTAAAAGTGCAAGAGTAAAAATACCTTTATTTTTCTAATAGTGATTTGCAACCCCAAGACCTCTTGAGCTGCAGGTTGATGGATCTTAACTTAGTGACACTAACATGGCACTCCCAGAGAAATGTGTTGTGTAATGCTTTAATCATTAATTACCATCATTCATCATGCAGCCTTCCTTTTAATGTCCATTAGCATCATATGCCACTCATGAATGCTTGTAAGTGTATAAATATGCTGGTAATCCTACTGAGTAGGTTTACATTAACTGTAAATTATCTTCTTGACCAGTTGGTTGGCCTTCCTGGCTGGTGGAGTCGTCTTATTTGTAGCTTTAGCAATGAGTATGGGAAATGAGATATGTAGAAAATATGTGCAGGTCTGTCTTAAAAGCTAGGACCAGCTGGTGCTTGGGGATATGTTGTGAAGTGTTAGTTCAGTTGTGCCAGCATACGTCAACATCTTTTGAGACAAAAACCTACAGTCTGTGATCCACATGGTAACAGTCTTGTAGAGATCGCCTAACACTTACCAGCTCCACTTACTTTAAGCCAGTCCATTTAATATCCCACAAGTCTGAGGAAAAAAAAACCCGCACAACAAACCACCCCCCCCCCCCAAACCCACAAAACAAATGTAACTGTAGACAAGTTGGGGGGGGGGGGAGGGTGTCAAAAAACTCCCAAACAAACAACCAAAAACCCAAACCCAAATGAACGAATGGAAAAGGTAAATGCAAACAAGCAAGAGAGGGACCTTTGCCCACAGCAGCTTGTGAAAGCCAAGCAAGTGTGCGCACGTGTCCATTCTTCTGTTGTGTGCTTTTCCTTGTGTAAGCATTATGTGGGCACACTCCATCTCCAGGAACATAATGTGGCTTTGGTGGGAACAACGTTATGTTCTGTATTGTTGCATTAATGATTCATGTGAAACATGCAAATCGATATATAACACTTGACTACATGTCATTAGGGAGCGGTTGAGAGAACCACGACAGAAACAAATACAGAAGTATCAATTTGTGTTGCATATATGAAACAGTGTGAAATGTTGGTTGCTTCTTACTGATAATCAGCTCCTTCTCCCGAATTGGCACCAATGTGTGGTGGTGTTTTTTTTTTTTGCACAGTTCAAAACTGGACAGCCTTTAAATATAATCTCCCACCACGTACAGAAGTACTTTCACATAGCAGACACATAGCACATGACTATGCAAAATGTGTTTTTCCGAACTGGATTTGACTGCCTACCAAGCAGCAGAATATTTTCAATACAGTCCTCACTGTGCTGGTTAGATGGAGCACATGTTTGTTTGCTCCAGCATCCACCAAAGGCTAGCTCCTGATTTCTCATATGAATGCACAAAAAGTTTACAAGATGTGGATTTACAGCACACTTTAAATTATTTTATTGACCACGAATGTATTATAGAAGTTTTTGGGTGGTCCTTTTGTTTCCTTTAAAAGTCCTCATTTTTAGCGATTGCCTCCTGGCATGAGGCTAGATTTTTCACCCATCTGCAGTGCAGCAGCAATTGTCACTTGACAGAATCTCTAGAAGGCAAGCTGACATGTTGTCACAAACACAAATATTTGAGCAGTTTGATATTTTATTTGCATGCTCAGCATTGGTTTTTACATAAAACTCTACTAAGAGGCTGTGCCCCTCAGCTAGTGTTAAATCCTGGTCCT